>NC_016088.4:12972526-13053545 GCF_000004515.6 Glycine max | reverse complement strand
TATATAACTAAAAACTAAAAAATAACTCAAACAATATTAACTTATCAATTCATTTATTTAAAACTATACTATCTATATATAACATACAAAATTATAACACTAAAAAGACAAATTTACGTGTATCTAATATTACAATTATTTATTTACATGTAAAATGCTTAAATTTCTACAGCTAGCTAATATTATAAAAACTAAAAATTTACGTTTGTCCTAAAATTTACAAATATATAATTAAACCTTAAATTAACTTGTGCCTAATATTTCTACAGCTAGCTAATATTACGTATATTACGTGTGCCTAGAATTTCTAAAGCTAATAATACGTGTGGTTGACTAAAAATATTTCTACAACTACCTAATATTACGTGTGCCTAATATTTCTACAGCTAGCTAATATTACATATATTACGTGTGCCTGCCTAATATTAGGTATATTACCTGTGCCTAATATTTCTAAAGCTAATAATATTATATCACATATATAATATCTAAAAACATATACAACAAACCAAACTAACTAACCTAACCTTCAAATATCTATTAATACATAAAAATTAAGAATAGCATAGTAACTAACCTAACCCTACAATATCTATTTATCCTAATTAACCTAAATTTACAATACCTATTAATACTAACTAACCTACTATTTTTATAATATTAACAACATAAATTATAAATCAGAATATATAAATCTTATTTAAGAAAATCACTTACCAGGAATGAATTATGGAAGAGAAATACACAACAAAACAATGGAAGTGCATCACACACGTACACAGTCTCACTCACTGAAACTCAACAAAGGAGAAAGAAGAAAGCTTGGAGAAGAGAAGAGAAGTTTGTGTAAAAATTTAAGTTGCTGGAGGTTAATTTTATAGAAGGAAATGTAAAGAAGCAATGGTCAAAAACCTAAGTTAAGCCTACTCTGTGTTTTCAGTCCATGCATGCAACCCTAATACTGCAAAGCTGTAACCCTAAACACTGCAAATCTGTCACTTGCAACACTACAAGCAAGTCACGAGATGCATCTATCTCGCCACTAGAGAAGGCGAGACATTCACATGTCCTACGTGGACATATCTCGCCAATGGTGAAGGCGAGAGCACCCTTCACCTGTCTCGCCAATTCAGAAGGTGAGACCTTCTCCATGTCACACCCCGTAACGCCAATGGAAATGGCGGATCCAACGTGGATGTGTCTCGCCCGTGCCACTGGCGGCACCCTCCACGTAAGCAGTTTTCTCGCCATCTTCAATGGCGGTACCAAGCTTCTCGCCATCTTCAATGGTGGTACCCATGCAAAAACAGACCCTGCTTGCAAATTGTTTAAAAAGAGACCCTCTTTGGTAATTAGTTTTTAAAACTAACCCCCTTTCATAAATTTGCCACTCACATGCTCTCCAACAAAGTTATGCTACCAAAGCTTCTTCCTCTGTGCCTACAAAAATGATGTAAGAGAAACCGATAAAGATAACCGAAAAAACAAAAATTAAATTGTCTCTCTAAATTCTGAAACTTTCTTTCTTTCTCTCTCTCTCTCTGTAGAACAAAACCTAAGCAAAGCAAAAGCTAGAAAAATTAAAATAAGCAAGCAATGAGGCACAATGAGTTTGAGTATTTAAATTTTGAGTGTTGAATACATACTCAATTAAATCATACATAAACAGAGACAGTTAATACAAAACAAAGTTTAGAAAAAGACTTTGTAGTAGAGATATAAGCCATTAGTAGAGAACAAATTTTGACTGTAACTACCAATAAAATATTAAATGTAATAACCCATAATGCTTGAAAGCAACATGTAAATCTGTCAAGTGACCCCATTTTGGTTCATGCAACAGACCTAGAAAAACAAGGTTCATCGAGTATAATACATTCACCCTAAATAATTCTAAAATATATAAAGAAAAGTGGCAATTAGAAGATATCACCTAACTGACTTTTAAGTTTATTTTTCATTGAAAATAAATTAGAAGATATCTCATCACTGACTTTTCAACTAGTTTGAGTTTTGACTTTAAAATTGATCAATCAAATTTAAGTGGTTACTAAAAACAATTTTAATTAGGACCTCTTACCAATTTAGTCAATACCTTTTTCTTTTTTCTTTTATTTGAAGCTTAGCTAGCAAACACTACCAAAAACTTACATAGGAAATAATGATAAATTGACCTGCACAAAAGATTAAAATAAGATCTAAAAACCATCCTAAGTTACAAACAAGGCATCCTAAGTAAGTTACTAACCTACAAATATCCTTTATGTCTTTTGAGTAGCAAATTTTAGTTCTCTTTTCCTTATAGCCAAGCCAAACTATATATACATATATTGTTCTCTAGTAATTTAGCGAAAAAACTGGATATATCCATAGAGTATTTCATCCCGTAGTTTCCAAGTTACCTCTACCTGAAAATATGCACAGATTAATCTAACAACATTTTTCATTTCCTCAAGCATATTGTACTACACAAAAAGGAGACAACATCTTGAATTAGACCAAAATAAATTCTCTACACATAATGACCAAAGACATTATCATCATTTTGTATAAGCTTACTAGCTTAGCTTCTAATATAAAGCATATACCACAAACTGTGAACCTTACCCCAAATAACAAACTAATATAAGCCTTTAATATAAAGCATATACCACCAAATTGTGAACCTTATACCCCAAATAACAAACTAAGTAAAGAATTTGTAACCAAAGATTACTGAAACATTAATTAATCTCCAGTTGTTAACAAAAAGAAGTGAGAAAATGGACCTGCAAAAATGGAAACATATCCCCAAACTGGATTATAGACATTACCTCTACCCTTGCAATCACAGCACCGAGCAGAACTCTCTGTTTAAAGCAAAAGATCTACATTGCTTAGAAAATAAGTTTGTGATCTGCACAACAACTATATGCGGAAAACAATTTTGAATAGTTTGTAATATGGTCAGTGGCTCCAGAATTGATGATCCATGGAGTGTTGGAATCAGGTTTGGCACTATGGAGGGTAGCAAAGAAAGAGATACCTTTTTGAGCTAGAGAAAATGATGGAGTAACTAACAACACTAGGCTCAGTATTTGTTAATTGGTATTCACCATCATGTATACTAGAGGCCTCAGGCTCAGTATTAGCTGCCTACTTATTATAGTCAATAGCAAATCAGTTTAGTCACATACGAATAAGTGCTTTCACATTGAGAAGATAAACATATACAGAAAATGACATACTGAAATGATAATTGAATTGACATAAACCTGTGAATTACAATCATTTTTTGGTGCGGGAAAAAGGGAGAAAGCTATTGATGATGGCGTCAACCAATGTCACCAGTGAGGTGACTCTTGTAAAAGACATTAGAAAAAACCCAAAAAAAATAATCAACAATGCATGACCACATGAACCACACATGCCATGTGATCTAGGAAAAAAAATTGACTTCGTTCTTGATTGTATGATAACAATAGCACTTCAGTTTGAATTATACCAACACAAGTGGTCAGATAATTTCATCATAATGATCCTATAGCCACACATATCTTAAACGTGTATCCATGTGTTTGACAGAACCAAAAACTAAGAAGCATAATAATAATGAAATAAAATATATAGACAACAAAATTTAAAACTACATAGATAAAATATTGAAACTTTATGCTCAAACATTTATTTAGAACAAAAAAGTAATACGCATGACTAGACAACAGTCTCCTTACATATAAGATTAGCTTCTAAAAAATAATTGATGGTAAAGGAGTATGAAAAGAAACCTTTGGATATATATTTCAGCAAATATTTTATCAATCAAGCTAACTCAGTATTCTCTATTAAAAAAAAAGAAGCTAACTCAGTATTCATTGATTACAAAAAATAAAAAAAGGCTAACTTAGTATTCGTCCACCTAAGCAAACTCGGTCATAAATTAGTAAAACAAAGAAAAACTTTAGAAATCAAATGACATGGATTGTTAAATTATAGCACAATTAATAATTTACAGAATATTATGTTATTTTTCACCAAATTTAAAATGGTAAAGATGTTGTGGGAATAGTAAACTAATAAATATCCCGCAGTCCTTTAAGTATTCAAATGAACCCAATACAGAGCAAGATAGTTACAAACATTCCAAAAACACAAGGTAAAAAATTACCTCTAACTGCCTTATTGTATCAAGCAAATTAGATCGCTCTTGACAAAGAACTTCAAGTTGTCCTTGCATTTTGGAGAACTCTGAGAGCATGATTTGCTTGCACTCTTTTACAAGGTTCTCACCGGTACGCTCTTCAAGCAAGCATGTCTTAAGCCTCTCAGTTGACAAGGATATATCATTGGGTGCAAGCAAGTGATGATCATTGAGTGGTTGAAGAGGATACAGGCCACGTGTAAACCAAGGCTTGTATCCACGCCACACGATCTTTCCTTGAATAAGTTCTTAGATGGAGGGTCTTTGTTGCTGTAAATATATAGAAACACCGATCATCTGACTTGCTCTCTCTAAACGACAAAATTTTCTAAACATTCACGCAATGTAACTTAAATTTCATTGGACGAAGAAACTCACTCTAACCAAGTTTGCTTTTCGTTGAAAAAAAATAATTAAAAGGAACATGATTTATAGATAACAAATGAAATTAAAACTGTTAGACAAGTGGCCTCAGATATCTTAAGAAGGGGGGTTGAATTAAGATATCACAAACTTTTTCCTAATTAAAAAATTCTATTTTGATTTAAACCCAAATCCCAAGATTCCTTTCAAAATGAATTCCTAAATAATTATGCAAATTAAACTTACTGAATAGAAGCAATAAGCAATAACAAATAAAAGAGTTTAAGGGAAGAGAAAATGCAAACTCAGATTTATACAAGTTCGGCCATACCCTTGTGCCTACGTCCAGTCCCCAAGCAACCCACTTGAGAGTTCTACTATCTTGCAAAAGCCCTTTACAAGTTTTGAACCACACAAGGAAAACCCTTCCTTTGTGTTTAGATTGCTTTACAACAAGAGACCCTCGGTCTCTTAATCCCTTTTCAGAAATAAGATGAAGAGAAGAAGAAATCTCTCTTGAAAGAGATAGATTGAATAATGGAGCACTCAAAATAATTCCTTATTGAATTGCAAGTGTATTGGCCAAGGAATTTTTAAGAGGATAAGATAATTTTGCTTTTGAGAGGATAAGACCTTTTTGTTCTGAAAAACTCTAAGCAAATTCGTGTTTCAAGTCACATATAAATAGACCTTTGATGGCCATTCAAAAACCTTTCGGACAGATGTGACTCTTGGAAAATATTTTCTGAAAAGCTCCTCTGGTAATCAATTACAAGACTTGTACAATTGATTACATGCTTTAAAATTTGAATTAAAATATTATGTAATTGCTGGTAATCGATTACCATCCATGTGTAATCGATTACATATTGTAATATTTGAATTCAAATTTCTAATGACTGTTGTAAATATTTTCAGCTGCTGGTAATCGGTTACAATCCTCATGTAATCGATTACATGCCTTCAAAAATATTCAAAATCATTTTATAAACATTTCAGGAAGTGTTTTGGCCATTGGTAATCGATTACCAGAGAGTAAATATCTTGTAGAAACATTTTAGCTTAAATTCATTGGCCAAACCTCTTGTTGTTTCAACTTGGAATTCCCTTCCTAAATCACTAGAGATTTTCTTGGTGATGTATTCTTGAATTTCTTGGATTCTTGTCTTGAATTAAACTTGAGAAGCGCATGATCCTCTTGAATTAAACTTGAGAAGCACATGATCACATGGCATCATCAAAACATCAAAGTCTTTGCTTCTACAATCTCCTCCTTTTTGATGATGACAATTTAATTCCTGAAATCAAGATACAAGATAGAATATATTCAAGATATAATGTTCACTCATTCCATACCCCCTTATGTTTTGGAATTTATGATCTCTTGATTTCTAAGCTTCTAATTTCTAAGTTTCTAAGCCATGTTTCTCTCCCCCTTTGGCAACATCAAAAGGCCAAAGCACGTGATAAGCAACATCAGGCGGAAGAATAATAATCAAATATAACTAAAGTTTACATAATCATTTATAAGTCAAAACCAAATAGAATCCAGTCATAAAATACTAAGTGCCAAATACCAAAATATAACTAAAGTTCAGAGAATGATAACTTAAAAAGCATAGCCAAATACACGGCTTAAAATAAATAATAATAATAATCTAAAACTAGGAAGGTGGTGGAAGGTCGAAGCACCGACGAAGATAACTCACATCCTCTTCAAGCTGAGTGATGCGGGTATCCATTCCTTCAAAGCGAGCATCAATGGCATCTATGCGACCATTCAAGGAATCAAAGCGTTCACCAACATAGGGGCGAAGGCCTCGTAATTCCAAAAGAACTTCATTCATGAGGGTTGAGGAATCATCTCGTTGAGGCGGAGGAGAGGTGATGTGAACCTGAGTAGGAGCGGATCGTTTGATACAAGCTACGGAGATTTGGATGACGCCACTTCCAGTGAAGGAAGATAAGTCAGGGTAGACGCCACAAGGATTACCTTGATAAGTCTGAGATTGGTTCAACAAGGAACTCAGAGAGAAACTCTCACCAAATTTTATCAAATGCCAAAAGTCCTTTAGTGAAAACAAAAACCAATACTTATAGTGTATCTGAACAAAAAGATAAAAAGAGACATGGACCTTCTAAACAGTTTGGGCCAAAATTACAATAAATAAAAATTATAACTAAAAACATATTTAACTTGGGCCTTTAAATTAGTTTGGGCCTTCAGCAACAATTAATAGTCTTGGTAGTGCCTCTGCCTCTGGGCCTTCATCTTTCTCCACTTGGGCCTTCAATCATCATCAATGGCAGCTATACAAATGACTAGCCTTGTTTCTATGACGTGTTGGGCCTGTTTAAGTCTGCCTCTAGTCATGGGCCCTTCAAGTGCTTCATGGTCCTTGTCCTTAGTTGTGTCTTCATCACTCCCTCCTTCTTGAAAAGGATTTGTCCTCAAATCCAAGGCTCCTCCATCTGCATCAAAAAGAGATAGATCAGACACATTGAAAGTGGCACTTACATTATACTCACTAGGCAAGTCAATCTTGTAGGCATTGTCGTTGATCTTCTCCAACACTTGGAATGGTCTGTCTCCTCTAGGTTGAAGCTTGGACTTCCTATGTTCTGGGAACCTCTCCTTCCTTAGGTGTACCCAAACCCAATCACCTGGTTCAAGCATGACTTTCTTTCTGCTTTTGTTGGCTTGCCTTGCATAGCTCGCAGTTTTCTTTTCAATTTGAGCCTTCACTTGCTCATGCAGCTTCTTCACATACTCAGCTTTAGCCTGTGCGTCCTTATGCTTAAGCATAGCAATGTTAGGCATAGGCAACAAATCAAGAGGAGTCAAAGGATTAAATCCATACACTATCTTAAATGGTGAACAATTAGTTGTGCTATGGACAGTCCGATTATAAGCAAACTCAACATGAGGCAAACATGTTTCCCAAGATTTAAGATTTTTCTTTAAAACAGTCCTAAACAGTGTACCTAAAGTCCTATTGACTACCTCAGTTTGACCATCAGTTTGTGGGTGACAAGTAGTAGAAAACAACAATTTAGTACCAATCTTACCCCACAAGGTCCTCCAAAAGTGACTAAGGAATTTGGCATCCCTATCATTGACAATGCTCCTCGGTAATCCATGAAGCCGCACTATTTCTTTGAAAAACAAATCAGCCACATGACAAGTGTCATCCACTTTCTTGCAAGGGATGAAGTGTGCCATCTTAGAAAACCTGTCAACAACAACAAACACAGAATCCTTTCCATTCTTGGTTTTGGGCAGCCCCAAACCAAAATCCATAGATATGTCAGTCCAAGGATATTCAGGAACAGGCAAAGGAGTATACAATCCATGAGGTTTAACCTTAGATTTAGCTTGTTTACACACAATGCAATGACCACAAAACTTATGCACATCACGCCTCATATGAGGCCAAAAGAAATGCTCTTGCAGAATTTCCAGGGTCTTTTAAATCCCAAAGTGTCCCATCAACCCCCCCCCCCCCCCCTCATGTGATTCACTCACAAGCAACTCTCTAATGGAATACTTAGGCACACACGATTTATTTGTTTTAAACAAGAATCCATTATGTGTGACACCCTCTACCCCGACATATAAGTAAATAAAATATATAAAAAATATTGGTAACCAAATTCACACGGGTAAAAGGTTCACATTCACTTCGCTATTATCAATTAAAACTTATTAAAAAAATATATTTGGCTCGAAACAAGGCCGTCAAAATTTAAAAAAATATTTTGTTAAATCAGTGAGATAAAATAAAATAGACTAACATTATGCAATTAATATAAAACTTATGCCCCACTGTCACATCCTATCAGAGCATTGTGTCCTGACGTCCTTCAGCACAAGGTTCCTTTAAGCACTTCACCTAGTCATCTACTCCCTCGAACACAAGGTTCAAGATCATCACAGGATCCAAACACAACAACAAACCAGGAGTGAGTTATCACATTCCTAACTACTAGAGAGAAACAAAACAACATATAGTAGCCAAATACAATTTACTTAGCATATCTCACATTATTTCATCATTTTGTCATTCAAAATTCACTTTTCAATCATCAATCAAACCTTTCAATCATCAATCACAATACACAAGAATCACACACTCTGATCAAGACATAATAACACATCAATTTCATAATGAACAATTAGCAAGCGCATGAGACAGTTATGCTAAGACTCGAGCCTATATGCAATGTGGTACCATGTCAGTGAAAAACCACCCTGGGGCGCTTAGGAGTACATAACAAGACACGCCACACAATGGGTTTGTCAGGTCACTCTCACTAAGTAATATCATAGGGAGACCAGTCAGGGTCACGATGTTTTGCGAGAATGCTCCAACCATATGGGATCAACATAGGCTTAAAGGAGCACTCAAACCCGGTGACCCCCAAGGCCTATACTCTGAAGAGTCCGTCAGCGCCTCTCCCTCCTGATTCAGGTTCAACCCCTAAAATAATTTTAGCACACAAACATTGCTCATGAATTATACAATACTCACGACCTCACACTCGTGTTTTAAACACGTACAACATATTGCGCTACAATTTAACACTGGTTCCTAAATAGGAAACCTACACTGTCTCTTTAACACTAGTTCCTAAATAGGAAACCTACACTTTATCTTTAACGTTTTGCATTTAAACTTTTCTCAAGATAACACTGGTCGGGTTATTGTATAATTCACAGCTTACAACACAAATAATGTCACATCAAGAGTTAATCACACACTTATTCACAACCAAAACTCATTCACAATTTCACATCTCATAATGTCACAATCCCCCATCACATATTTTCACGTATCTCACAATTCAACACTTGTTCTACTTTACACTTTTACTCAATCTCAATAACAATATTATAATTTCAAGGCAACATATTATTCCACAATTCATCACATATTTCATTTATAAGCACTGCTCATGAATTATACAATACCACGACCTCACACTCATGTTTCAAACATGTTTAACATAATTGCGCTACAAATTAACACTGGTTCCTAACTAGGAACCTACACTTTCTCTTTAACACTGCGCATAAACACTGGTCGGGTTATTGTATAATTCATAGCTCACAATATAATTAATGTAACATCAAGTGTTAAACACATCCACTTATTCACAATCAAACATCATGCCCTCACTTTGACATCTCATAACATCACATCAACCATCTCATAACATTCCTAATGATATTCATAAGGTACAACATACACATGTTCATCAAATTTAACCATAATATTCTCAAACTCCAACACTTAATAATTTTTAAAATCATACTATAACACTCTACAATATTATTTACATAAATTACTAATATAAATAACTACTTCTATATATATAAACTAGCATACATCATATTGAATCACATATTTCAAAGTAGGCTTTCAATGCACAAATTGTAAATAATTATGTGAACACTTTGGTCAATTTCAATTATGATATTAATTTTTAAATTATATATAAAAAACCTAAAAAGCAAGAAAAACGGAAATACAAAATCAATATCTCACTCTAAATTTCTCCTTACTATATTTCATCAATTCATGTTAATTTGAAAAATGCTCGATTTATAGGGTTCAAGCTCAACACAATAGCATATCAATTTCACAACAATTGGTCTGTCAAACATATATAATTCACTGTAATAATTATAAGGATAAAATGAAAATTGCAAAAACACCCCAAAACTCATTCCAATTGATATCTCTAAGGATCCCTACACATGTTCTCACTAATTCCCAATTGTGAATAACTCATCCCTTACCTCTAAGCTGGCTCACGTGTCTTCAGTCAGCGATACCAGCATCTCTAGCGGTTTCCTGAGATTCCTCCAATTTGTTTTCCTCTAACTGCTCCGGTAGAGTTCCCAAACGTCAAAGAGATAGAGAAGGGATTGAAGCCTCCACTTGTACTGTCATCATGCGATTTATTTTTCTCCCTCCACAAATATTATGTCGCAAATACCAACGGTCAAAGCATGTGAAATTGAATTTCAAACAACATATCTAAATTTCATGAAAATTCAACGGTTAACGAAACTAGGATCGTAGTTTTATCGAGACAGTTATGAGTTTCTACGGGAAAGGAAAATGCTACAATGCGAGGGGTATTTCTCTTAGCTCAGCCATCATATCACAATTTCCAACGGTGAGAGTACTCGGAATTGGATTGCAAACGCGGTGCTCAAATTTTACAACGATCCAACGGTGAATGAGTCCAAGATCATCATTTTTTCTGAAACAGGTTAGGTGGCCTGCGGGAAAAAGAGAGGGTTTTGGGAGAAGAGGGAAAATCGAAATTGTGAGGCAGAGGAAGCTAAGGAGTCAGTCTAAAAACTGACCTAGCATGTTGCTATTTATAGCTAGGGGCATTTACGACCTATTATTTACTCTATTTATTTATTATTTTATAAAAACAAACTTTATTTTATTCTATATCAAACAAATAAAAAAATACCCTTTTTATTTTGTCTCAAATCATTATTTTAATTAATAATTATATCTCCTTATTTATTTATTTATAAAATCTCATCATTTTTTTTTAAATTCTATTTATTTATAAATAACAATCTTTTTTAATCTAGTTTACGAAAATTGGGATGTTACATTATGCCTATAGTAATCATTTTCAGAAAACTTTTCATATGCAGCAAAAATTTCAGTAAAGTCCACATCATTCACATACATGTCTTTCAAAGACTCGAGACCAAACAATTTAGTTTCAAGCATAGCAAGTAAAGCATGTCTCCTAGACAGCGCATTAGCCACTACATTCCCTTTTCCTTTTTTATGTTTGATGACATATGGAAATTGCTCTAAAAACTCTACCCACTTAGCATGCCTCTTATTAAGCTTTCCTTGGCCTTTTAAGTATTCTAAGGACTCGTGATCACTATGGATGACAAACTCTTTGGGTAATAAGTAATGCTGCCAAGTTTGTAAAGCTATAACCAAAGCATACAATTCCTTATCATAAGTTGAATAGTTAAGGGCAGCGGCTCCTAACTTTTCACTAAAATAAGCTATCGGATGTCCCTCTTGCAACAAAACAGCCCCAATACCCACATTTGACGCATCACACTCAATTTCAAATGATTTTGCAAAATTAGGCATAGCAAGAATGGGTGCATTAGTTAACCTATGTTTGAGGGCAGCAAAGGCCTCTTCTTGTTTCTTACCCCATTTGAAACCCACATTCTTCTTAACAATTTCAGTTAGAGGTGCAGCCAATGTACTAAAATCCTTAACATATCTCCTATAGAAACTTGCTAAACCATGAAATCCCCTCACCTCACTCAGGGTCTTAGGTGTTGGCCAATCTTGGATGGCCTTAACCTTTTCCACATCCACCCGTACTCCCTCAGCACTAACAACAAAACCCAGAAACATCACATGATTAGTACAAAAGGAGCACTTTTCTAGGTTGGCATACAATTTTTCTTTCCTAAGCACACTTAAAACAGATTGCAAATGTTCAGCATGCAAATCAAGAGTAGTGCTATAGATAAGAATATCATCAAAGTACACCACCACAAATTTCCCAATAAATTCCCTTAAAACATGGTTCATCAATCTCATGAAAGTACTAGGTGCATTAGTCAAACCAAATGGCATAACCATCCACTCATACAAACCATATTTTGTTTTAAAGGAAGTTTTCCATTCATCTCCCTCTCTAATTCTAATATGATTATAGCCACTTTTCAAATAATTTTGGAAAACACACATGCACCATACAGTTCATCAAGAAGATCATCTAACCTGGGAATTGGATGCCTATACTTGATGGTGATGTTGTTTATGGCTCTACAATCAGAACACATCCTCCATGAGTCGTCCTTCTTGGGTACTAGAATGACAGGTACAACGCACAGACTCATACTATCTCTCACCCAACCTTTGCTCAGGAGTTCGGACACTTGCCTTTCAATCTCCTTAGTTTCTTGTGGGTTGCTCCTATAAGCTAGCCGATTAGGCAAGGACGCTCCTGGAATGAGATCAATGTGATGCTCAATTCCCCTCAATGGTGGTAAACCATCCGGTACACTTGCTGGAAACACATCATCAAAATCCTGCAGAAGAGACTAAATACTAGAAGGCAATTTAAATTCATCAATTGGGTTAGCATGCAACATCTGAAGTTGAGAAAACAATAAATAGAGGGGTTGTCTCGCACAAAGCACCCTCCTTACCTCCCTTTTTGTTGCTAAGCAAAGCTGTTTGCCCTCAAGTGTTTTACTCTTTTTGTTTTCTCTCTTTTCCCTCTCAAGTGTTTCACTCTTTTTCCTCTCAAGTGTTTCACTCTTTTTCCTCTCAAGTGTCTCACTCTTTTTCTTTTCTCTCATTTTTATCTGATCCTCACAAACCTCTTTAGGAGATAACGATTTGAGAACAATTTTCTTGTTAGCTTGCTTGAAAGATATTTTGTTGGTGAAGCCATCATGCACTGCCTGGGTATCATACTGCCACGGTCTTCCTAACAGCACATGGGTCGCTTCCATTGGGACCACATCACACAGCACCCTATCATTATATGTCCCAATGGTGAGACACACCTCAACCTGTTGAGTTACTTTTACCTCTTCATCTTCACTAAGCCACTGAAGTTTGTATGGTCTAGGATGAGGCTTAGTTTCCAAATTCAGTTTTGTCACTAATGTGGAACTTGCAACATTGGTACAGCTTCCTCCATCAACAATTAAAGAGCACAACTTACCATTAATTACACAACTGGTGTGGAAAATATTTTCTCTTTGATTGTCATCCAGTGGCTGCATTTGATTTCCCAACAGCCTTCTCACCATCAACATATCACCCTGCACAGCTTCCTCCTCATACTATTCTTCTTCCACTTCTTCTTCACTGATTTTAGACTCACTAGTGATTTCTCCATCAACCTTCATGATCGTGGTCCTCCAGGTTGGACATTCAGAAGCAATATGTCCTCTGCCTAAGCACTTGAAACATTTTATGTTTCTGGTTCCAGTATTGGATGAGGAAGTGGAGGTGTTATGTTTGCTTCCACCTACACTGGACGCTGCTGACTTTCCATGTGGGGATGTGGCTGCAGGGCGGAACGAATTACCTCCCTCCTTCTTGGATCTGTTGTTCCAGTTCTGGTTGTAAGTATTGAGTGAGTTCCTCCTTGTTACACTTTTTCTTTTAATTTGCTGTTCAACCTGGAGCGCCCTATGTAGCAAGTCATCCAACGCCACATACTCTTGTAATTCAACAACATCTCTAATTTCAAGGTTTATACCATTCAGGAAACGAGCCATTGTGTCTTCGGAGTCCTCTTCGATGTTGGCCCTCACTAACGCCATTTCCATCTCTTTTTAATATTCTTCCATGGTTAACTTCCCTTGGGATAACCCTTGGAGTTTCTGTCGCATGGTTCTGTTATAGCTAGTGGGCACATACCGCCATTGTTACCTCTATTCTCATCTATATTTCATCTAGCATTCTGATTGGCTTGGTTCTCCAAAACTTCTAGTCGTCCATAGACCTCCTCATTGGTACGGTCCAGCAAACGTTGCATCTGTGCATTCATCGCATCCAGTAACAGACGTTGAGCTCCGTCCAACTAATGATACTCGTCACCACCACCACCTGCTCCAGACATAATTCAACAGAAAAAAAAATGTGCAATAAAAATTATTAAGGGTTTCAGGACCTCACCACACTCTACTCACATGTTTAACTCTTAGATGGTAGTACACTCGTGTTTGATGCTCTCAATAGGCTTTTATGTAATGTATTCCCTCTTGCCTTTTACCACTCGTGTTTCCTCTTAAGTTCCTGGATGGACCAAATTAGACACACAAGGTAATATAAAATAAAAGGAAAGACAATATAATGATCACAGACAAATTTGATTTGGGATAACAACTTAGACTTGATTTGGATAATAATATATTAGATTGGATTTGGATAACAAATTAGCTTTAATTTGGGCAACAAATATGATAACAAATAAGATATTAGATAGGATAACAGATAAGATATTAGATAGGATAACAAATAAGATATTAGATAGGATAACAGATATGACAACAGATAGGACAAGTAAACTTCAAAAGCTCATAACTTTTGCTATGGTTATCCGTTTGAGGCCCACTATATATCAAAACGATAAGAATTCAGAGGAGAATCTAGATAAGGGGATTTGATCCACGATTCTCTTTCCAAAAAAACACCTCTAAATGCCTCAATTTCGTGTTCAAAGATCAAACACCCAAATCTCTTCCAAACTTTTTTTTTTGCAACTGTTTCCTTTTTTGTCTTTCTTTCTTTCTTTTTTCCGTTCTTTTTTTTTTCTCTTTTTTTGTTTTGTTTTTTTTTAGATTTCCAGCTATTAGAATTCGTTCAATAGGCAATCATCATTAGGCAAATTTGACAATTTAGCAATTCGGCAATTAGGCAATTTTTACCCCAAACAGAATTCGAATAGGCTGAAACAAAAGTTATGAACAGAAGACAGAATACAATATGACAGGCACAAGAACAAGAAACAAGAACTCAAACAATTTTTTTTTTTACACAAAGTCTGAAAGACACAAGAAACAAGAACAAGAACATGACAAGAACAAGAACAAGAACACAAATAATAGAACACAAGACGCAAACAAGAACGAAACAAGAACGCAAATAATAGAACAAGGACAAAAACATGAACCTAGACAAATTACAAAGAAAAAAAAAGGATAGGATAGGATAGAACCTGTATCAAGAGCCAAAGCTCTGATACCAGATGATGTGAACATGAGTAGGAGCAGATCGTTTGATACAGGCTACGGAGATTTGGATGACGCCACTTCCAGTGAAGGAAGATAAGTCAGGATAGATGCCACAAGGATTACCTTGATAAGTCTGAGATTGGTTCAACAAGGAACTCAGAGAGAAACTCTCACCAAATTTTATCAAATGCCAAAAGTCCTTTATTGAAAACAAAAACCAATACTTATAGTGTATCTGAACAAAAAGATAAAAATAGACATGGGCCTTCTAAACAGTTTGGGCCAAAATTACAATAAATAAAAATTATAACTAAAAACATATTTAACTTGGTCCTTTAAATTAGTTTGGGCCTTCAGCAATAATTAATAGTCTTGGTAGTGCCTCTGCCTCTGGGCCTTCATCTTTCTCCACTTGGGCCTTCAATCATCATCAATGGCAGCTATACAAATGATCAGCCTTGTCTCTATGACGTGTTGGGCCTGTTTAAGTCTGCCTCTGGTCATGGGCCCTTCAAGTGCTTCATGGTCCTTGTCCTTAGTTGTGTCCTCATCAAGAGGGAGTACGCTCGTCTTGTGGAGGTTGCGCGTCCTTCTTCAGCCACTGCCCATCTACGTCCTTACGGTAGCCAAAGGAGGTTACCGCACCGGCACCAATAGCAAAGGAGCATTTAACAAGCACAAAAGGCTCAGAATCCAAAGGAATTTCAAAATGTCGAAGAAATAAAGTCAGAAGCTGAGGGTAAGGGAGAGGTGCACCAGACCGCAATGCCTTATACATGCGGTAACAAACCAAATGGGCCCAGTCGATTGGATGACCGATCAAGAAAGCCCACATCAAAATCAAGTCCTCCTCAGAGGCTTTAGAAAGATTAGAAGAACGAGGCATCAAAATTCTAACAATGATATAATGCATGATGCAACTATCAAATGTTAATGACCTGGCAAGTAGTCTGCCGGTCATATCCGCCTGGTCAATGCAGACCATGCGGTGGGCATCATGACTAGAGTAATCAAACTTTCAGTCATCAACAAGGGTACCCTCAAAAGGTGCACCCTGACTGGGTAGTTGTGTCAAAGAAAAGAAAAAAGACTCATCAATAATCATAGGTATACCATGCACCTTAGAAATTAAAGTTTCATCTTGAATTTTCAAATTTGAGTAAAAGACTCGCACTAACTCAGGATAATATGGTAATTTTAATGACATAAAAGGAATCAAACTAGTGTTTTGAAACACTTGATAGCAATCAAATGTTTCCCCATCAAAAAATTCAAGGTCGAGATATTTGGGATCAAGAATTTGACGAGATTGAAGGAGAGAGGAATACCGGATACGCTGTTCATCAGATGAAAACAGTGTAGAGGATGACAAGGATGGTGGAATTGGTGTCGGGGATGCTCCGGTGGCTCCAGAACGTGATGTTCGATGTGCCGTAGCGAATGAGGATGAACCCTTGCGCTTCTTGGATGATTCTACCATTTGGTGAAGTAATTGAAGATTTTGATCAGTTAGAATGAAAGAGAATCGAAAATGATGAAGAATGGGCTTTGTGGGAGGTGATTTGGTTGAGAAACGAGTGAGATATGAGGATTGAAAGTTTTGGGAGAAAGGGGGCACCGCAACTCGTGATTTTCGTGACTGCAGCTTCTGAAACGTGGCTATTTATAGAAGATGGCATTATGTAATCGATTACAAGGTTTGGTAATCCATTACAAGAGCATTTAGCCTTCTGGTAATCGATCACAGGATGTTGTAATTAATTACAGGCTATCTGTTCTTGTGTAATCGATTACACGTAATGGTAATCGATTTCCAGAACACTATCTAGGCTGTTTCCTCAAAGAATAGCTATGTCTATGCTAAAAAAATCTATCTATGTCAATTATCAATACTAATATTCATTTAATTCAATCAAACAAGCATCAATCACACAATAGCACCAATCAAACACAATCAAAATCTTAGAATCAAATACAATCAATCAATCATCGAACATTAATATTTCATTCAACCAATCAATCCTTATTTATCCAAATCACTAATATCTAAGAGGCCTAATTCTCTTCTAATTGAAAAGAATGTTTCCATGGGGAGAGGTTTTGTGAAGATATCAGCAAGCTGATTCTTTGTATCAACAAATTCTAGCATACAATCTCCCTTTAGAACATGATCTCTCAGAAAATGGTGCCTAATTTATATATGCTTGGTTCTAGAATGTTGAACTGGATTTTTGGAAAGATTAATTGCACTTGTATTATCACCCCTAATAGGTATCTGGTCAAGAAGGATTCCATAATCAGAGAGTTGTTGCTTCATCCATAGAATCTGTGCACAACAACTGCCAGTAGAAATATATTCTGCTTCTGCAGTGGATAAAGCAACACTATTTTGTTTCTTACTATGCCAAGAGACTAGAGCAGATCCAATGAATTGACAAGTTCCACTTGTGCTCTTTCTATTTGTTTTAGAACCGACAAAGTCTGAATCAGAGTATCCTATTAAGGTACATGTGGGACTCCTAGGATATCATAAACCTATATTCATAGTGCCCAACAAATATCTTATGATTCTTTTAACGGCACTAAGATGTGACTGTTTGGGGTTTGATTGAAATCTAGCACACATACACACACTAAACATAATATCAGGTCTGCTAGCAGATAAATAAAGAAGGGATCCGATCATACCTCGATATTGCTTAACATCTATTGACTGACCGGTTTCATATTTATCTAAATAGCAAGCAGTGTTCATTGGTGTAGCCATGTGCTTAGCATTTTCCATCCCGAATCTGTGAATTAACTCTTTGCAATACTTGGATTGATTGACAAATATTCCAATCTTGGTTTGTTTAATTTGTAATCCAAGAAAGAAATTAAGTTCTCCCATCATTGACATTTCAAACTCACTTTGCATGTCATGAGACAATACCTTGCACAATAATTCGTTAGTAGATCCAAAAATAATATCATCAACATAAATTTGAACTAACAAAATATCATGTAATGCTCTGATACCACTTATTGGACCAGAGGCCTCAATAACTTAAGACGGATAGGCTCAGAATGCATAAGAAGCAACAATCAATTTAATAATGTTCTTTAAACATGCAAGACAAAATTGATTGCAAAAAAAAAAAATGAGAAGATAAGGGAAGAGAGAATCCAAACATAGTTTTATACTGATTCGGCAAAGTCCGTGCCTACGTCCAGTACTCAAGCAAACCACTTGAGATTTTCCTTTCTCTTTGTAAATTCCTTTACAACTTCTGCACCACACAGGGACAACCCATCCCTTGTGTTCAGGAATTCTTACAACTTAAGAGACCCTCGGTCCCTTAATCAATCTCTTTGTATAAGAAGAAAGAAGAGGAATTCTTTCTTGAAGAGAAGGATATTACAATTGAAGTCCATGGATGAACTCTTAATGGATTTGCAAGTGTTTGTCCAAGAGTTTCTTTTGAGAGAGCATTTGACAATGAAGTTCTCTTGGAATCTCTCTCATTCATTTTGTGTCCCAAGTCACCTATTTATAAGCCTTAGATGACCATTCAAAAATCTCTTGAATAGATGTGACTCTCAGGAGTTATTTTCTGAAGAGTTGTGACTCTTTGGGAGTTATTTTCTGAATTTCTGAATTCTTGACTTGGATCAAACTTGAGAAGCACTTATCTTTGGCATCATCAAAATCATGTATACATGCATTCACATTCTCCCCCTTTTTGATTATGACAATCAAGTGATTTCTTTTCGACATCATCAAAACAATGCATAATCCACAAAAACTAATAATAATAATGAAATAACAAAATACTACCAAAGGAAAAAAGAAATAGTATTAGAGTAACTAATAAAATGGAGTAGCTGGTAAAATTTTTAGAAAATTGACCACAAACCTAAATTGAATCCAATTCAATTTTGCACAAATGGTTCTCAACTCCTTTTGTATAATCCCTAAGTTTGGTGCCTTTAGAAAGTATATTTGAAACTACCGACACAGAACAAAGCAACATAATAACTTAATACACATCGATCCTTTCAATAGTAGTGTTTTCAACACATCAATGACAAAGTCACTCACATCATTATTTCAGTAAGGCAATCCCACAACTTATGATTAGTATAACAAATAATGACACCCCAAACTTCTCACATAGAAGCCTCAATGCTAGCTTAGATCCTCGTCTACTTAAAAATTCATCCACTTTTGACCTATCCTTACAGCACATGGACCTTTAAGAAAGTTTAAAATAATAATAATAATTTATAAAATCATATCGAGAAGTAGTTAGGAGTTTTTGTTTCAAGAAAATATACCCGAACACATTTTAAATATCCAAAAGTAATCTTGTATTTTATAAAATCATTGTAGGCTGAGAGTATTTTCTTGCAAGCACTTAATACAAAAAAATCTAATAAAGTAGTAAAAACTTCTAAAGATTTAAGAACACAAGGACAAAATAGAAAATGTGATTACCTTATTTAATCTATTATCCCACCAGTTAGCATAATTTTACACCAAATCATTCCAAGACTCACCACCATCACCTGAACAAAATATGATGCATAAATGGAAGTAGGACATAAGGAATAATCTTAAGTTGCACATGCAAAATAAACATGACGATTTGAGAGCATCTCCAAGCTAAAAAATTAAAATTATAAAGTTGTTTTTTTTAGTTAGATATGAACCCCAAATCAGATTGAGAATCTGTTTGCACAAACTCTATCATGCATCTCAAATATGACTGACTATCTATGATGGATGCACATGAAGACACTTATTATTTATACACACAGAGACAAACCTTTTTTGGATATAGCAGTTGGAACATCAAATTGAAGTCCTTTTTTGGATATAGCAGTTGGAACAATCCCTATCTCTAGCATCCCTCCTGCCAATACCACCATAATGTTCTCTTTTCCATCCACCACCATCCTTATCCCTCCTATCAATTTCATCCCTATCCCCCCGCGGCCTCTTCCTATTATTACTAAAACACCTCTCCCTCTCCTTGCCTTGATAATTCCCTCTACCATAATAAGGCCGGTCATTATTGTAGCCACCAAGCTGAGCCCTTTTGCTGCACCTTTCTTCACCATCAAAATCACGGCCTTCATTCAGAGTGGGTGCCCCCCTTTCCTGAGAATAATTAACCAAAACTCTCGTTTTGTTCCCATTAGATAGCTTACTGGAGCCGTTACTCAGAGCACCGTCACAAAAATGGTCAAAAAGATCCTCTGGAGTGGCATTTGAAGGGAAGCACACTTCTGATCCTCCTGAGGTTGCTATAGTGACATTATTGGGTGGTTCAATAGCAGCAACATGATTGAGAGGGAGACCAACACCATTCTTGATGCTGTCCAAAATCTTATCAATGCCACCAAAGAAGTTCTAATTGGAAGGGTTGTCAAGCTGGTTAGAGACGACGATGGATGAGACATCAAAATCAATGAAATCATCACCCGATATGTCCTCACATGTATCCAGCCAGTAAGACGAGTCATCTCCTGCCGGAACCCTACTCCCATCCTCCATAATAATAATAATAATAATAATAATTTATTCGATGCTATGCTAGAAACAAAAACTCTTTATTAGTAATAGAAGCAATCAATCTAGAAGGAAAAAGAGACAGTGATAAAAAAAGAGAGAGGTGTGTGTACCTATAACCACAAACCCTGTAGATAGTGTGATTTTGTGAGATTCCGTGGTGTGTTAATGCTTATTTTCTTCCTTTCTTTTTTTCGATTTGAGCGAGCTAAGTAAACTAACCTTAACCTAACCCCTAAATGGATAGTGAATAGGCGATTCTGAATTTTGCTTCTTGTTCTTCTTTTGCTGCTGTTGTTGCTTCTGCTTCTACTTTTATTTATGCAGGAAAAAAAGAGGCAAAGCTAAGCACACACAGCCACAAAGACAGAAGAAACGATGCGTGGAGAATCGAAACGATTCGGGCAAGACCGAGGCATATGGGTGAACTTCGAGTAGGGGAGAGAGCAAGAGAGTTACGCGAGACAAATAAGCTTTTATATTAGACTAAATAGATTTCAAAGACGGTTTTTCCACAAAACCATCTTTGAACATTTGCATTTAAAGACGGTCATATAAAAACCGTCTTTGAACACTTGCTTTCAAAGATATTTTTTATACCACCGTCGTCGTTTTTCTCTTTTATTTACAAATTTGCCACTATATTCTATTCTTAGACGGTTTCAAAGCAACCGTCTTAGAATTGACGTCATAAAATATTAGTTTTATAGTAGTGCATAAAGTCTAAATAACTAGTTGTATGTGTATCTGGAGTAGGCTTCAGTGATTATGGTTTTGTCATAACTCCTTAAAGTTGGGAACTAAAACAGAATTGGATTGTGTGTCAATTATATAATTTTTTTGCATGTTTTCAACAACTTTTTTTAAATCTAAAATTGATGAAAAATTTATCTGTTAGGGCAATCCTGAACAAGCTGATGTACCAGTAGTTGCTAGATTCCCCATGATTGGGCAAGCTGATATACCTACAGGTGGACCCAACACCAACCCACCCAACTTGTTTCCCCAGGTATATATATACTTTATCATGCAGTAAAAGTAAAATTTTAACATTGGTTGGTTAAAATATAATTTATGTTTGAATCAGGGCCTTCCCAATGTAATTGATAATAGAGAAGACTTGGATTTCTTGCGAAACAGTTAAGAGGTGTTTTAATTGTGTTTTCTTTATGGGATCTAGTTCTCATTTTAATTTTCTTTATTTATGCATCTAAAAATGTTACTCTTTAACATTTCAGTTCGAAGCATTAAGAGTGACGGTGCGAGAAAACCCCCCAAATTTTGCAGGTATTAATGGTACTTGTAAATCCAATTATTACAATTGCCAATTAATTCTGACATCACTCGATTATAGGGTATGATAAATCATTGTTTTTTCAATTGCAGCCTATACTTCAGGAACTAGGACAATAAAATCCTCAGCTAATGTAGATCATCAAGAGGACATACTTGACCTTATAAATGAACCAGAAGGGGACGAGTAACATGGCTATTTTAAGTTTGTAGCATTTCTTTAATTTAATACTGTATGCAGTTTTAATTGGGGTTCAAATTAGGTTCATACCTTATTCATTGGCAGATAAAGTAATTTAGAGTTATATGTGGATGACAAAGGTTTAGAAGAAAATTCTTGTGTTATTGTTCAAAAAAAAACTCAGACACACAAGTCACAACCCAAAAAAACAGATATTTAAAAAATTGGCTCCAATAACTGCTTGTTTTGGCCACTCTATTGGCCTGCACAAGGCACAATGTTTTGGGCACTTTTTGTTCTTGGACATGATTGGTAACTAATTATTATTACAAATTGTTATGTTATGTTGTTGTGCCTTTTCCTCAGTAATGCCTTAGTAATTTCATTTCACTTGGTTATGCATGATTGTTCATTCATCTGTTCTGTCATGGTGTGTTCTAATTTGATTGATGCATTGAACAGTGGCAATGGAAGTTTTTCAAACAGTTCTTTGTTGAACAGCACTGTGGGCCACATCTTGCACTCCTCAATTCTTGTACCATACCATGGATGGTCGGTTCCTTTTAGCAACTTTTCATGTTCACTTTGTTCTTAAATTTATTTTTATGTTTGTTAAAAAATCTTTGGTCTGATTTGACAACCTAACCATTTTTACAACTCATTGATTTTTTGCAGGAGAATTAGCCACAAGACTCAGCATCAGAGCCATGGCCATGTTGAGAAGGATGAATCATGGGTTCCGGTATTATTGAGTTTGCTTAATTAATTTCCACATTTTTTCTTTCTTCTTAATTTTAATTAGTGATTAGATTTGGTTGTGTTCCAATAGAAGAAAAAGGGATATCTAGGGAGATGTGAACTTCATGAAGTGGTTCATGATTATGTGTCTTCATGACTTTATGTCAGCTTACAGAGAAATTTTACAAGAATCTAGACAACATGACAAGAATGCTGAGATTCACTCTTCCTTTGCCCATCTTTGCATACCCCTTTTATTTGGTGAGACCCTATTTTTCCAGAATGATAGCATTATTTTACTATACAGTACCTCAATTTTTTTTATTTCTAAAATTTTGAATTCTTGAAATTGAAAGGAAAGGACTTTATTGGGTCTAGCATCTCACTCTCTCTTTGTGATATGAACCATATATTTTAGTGGAGTAGAAGTCCAGGAAAAGAAGGTTCTCATTTCAACCCTTACATCAAGTTGTTCTCCCCTGGTGAGAGAAGAGATGTGCTAACTTCAAC
Organism: Glycine max; assembly: GCF_000004515.6. Lineage (NCBI taxonomy): Eukaryota > Viridiplantae > Streptophyta > Magnoliopsida > Fabales > Fabaceae > Glycine > Glycine max. Next base: position 13,029,952 of record NC_016088.4, on the reverse strand, counting down.
TCTGTTGGGGCATCATGCTTTCTGTGGTTCTTTATCTTTACCTCACAATGGGTCCACTTTTTATGCTCAAGCTCTATGGGGTTCCCTATTTGGTAATCTCACTCCCACACTTTATTTATACATCACACACCAGTTTGGGTTATCTATAAGGCTCTGGAGTATGCATGGCTCCGGAGTATGCTATGGGAGGATTATTTTCTGTGAAATCTGATGATTAATTAGAATAAATTTTTATTTTTATAGTTAAAGAGGCATGTTTTTTTTTTCTTGGGTGGGAAAAGTAGAATGACAATATGAATTGCCATTTATTTTGAAATGTAACATTTTATTGCACTATACTACATTATCTCTGTTTGCTCGAAGGGGTGCATTAATTTAAATGCTCACTAACTTGGATGGACATTTTATTCATTATGAAGTCATATTCTTTTAATAAGTACAGCTATGGGAGTATTATTACTGTATATATTTGATTTTATTTTTCTCTAGTTCTGGAAAAAACCAATATAACCTTATATCTGCAACTCAGAATGAACAAAATTTATCTATCTCTTTTGGGGTAGAAAATCAAGCTGCCAAGCAGCAAAAATTAGAAGGTGGTCTCTTTGTGTAAGATTTGCAAGTTGTTTTAGTCTTTCTTCTCTGATTTTACAATACTTGAACTTGAAGAAAGTTCATATTTAGCTTCTTGACGTATATACCAGAAATTGATGATAAAGTTCTATCAGTCCAGTGAGGAAGAGTTATACATGACTGGTATATACTATTCGATTTGACGTTGCTTTCCTTGGTTCAATGCTCATTTGCTCTTATTTGGAATCCTTGCTTTGGAGTGAAATAGTAGCTAACAAGAACATGGTTTCTAAAAGAATGATAGAAATAGTCAGTTTAACATATAAAATAGAATGTCAAAATTGTCAATTTTTAATTATTGTTCTTTTTTTGGTCTGCAATGGAAGTAAATCTGCTATCGTGACTAATACAATTGTAGAAATTGTGGTTCTAGACTGTGTATACGGGGAAAATGGTAGCAATTTAGCTCTTCTGAGATAGGTACACAAACTTGGATAAGTTTATATACGTATATTTTTTGTGTTAGATGGTTTTGTTTGTTCCTTGTTTGGTATCAATTTCTTGGTTTCCTATTATTTTTATTAAAATTATGTGGCTACAAATCTCACAATCACTCCCTCTTGGGATGCTTTGGGATAACTAGTTAAGAAATTAAGAATTACATCCCAGCTCACATTCTAGTTGTTATTTGCTATTGTAGTAGTAATGATAAGAATAGCTATCCAATTTTTATATAAAAAATCATTATATATCTCCTTTATTATTATTATTGTAAATTGTAAATAAACATGTTGTAGATACACATATGCAAAACATATAATCCTTTATTATATTTAAATAAAGATAATATAATTTTAGGTTTATATTTTACTTTTAATATATTATAAATAGTGGTTTTGTTTCCAAATAGAAACATTGTATTTTAAAATAATTAATTTATAAATAATAAACCCTACTTTCTAAGTCGGTTCCTTAAAAAATGTCTTAGAATGATCTAATTTTTTATGTTTTTTTTCAAAAAATACATTTTAAGACGGTTTTTTAGAGAATCATCTTCTAAGACAAGTTTTCTAGTAAAACAGTCTTAGAATCAACACGATTTTCCCTGCTAGTACAAATTTGATTCAATCACCACTCAAATTAGTCCATAGAAAAGGCTGAGATAATTGTATCGTTATATTTCTTATTCCACTTTGCTTTATAGATATTACTACATTATGTTAGATATGAAGACAGACAAAATATAATATATCGACTTGGCCATCTCTTCATACACAATTTGCTTTACCCCACCACAATTAAACAGAAAAATAGAAAAGCAGTAATAACTTATGTTTTATACATCAACAAGTGTTTAGTCCGAGTGGCATCGCGTTTAAGTCTCTTAAGCACATGGTCAAGGGTTCAAATGTTGATTGTACACCAAAAGAAAAAACCTTATTGGGAGGGGGGTAACACACCTACAAGTGCCAACAGATCCCCCAATAAAAATGTAGGTGACTATGCTCCTTTGTAATCATATTCAACACCAAAAAATTCACTACCAAAAATAGTTTTTTACGATGCACCTTCGACGATGGTCTCCAAAAAACTATCGTCATATATAAGGCGGTGACAATTTCATAAATGTGTGGTTTGTCAACGAAGATGATTTTTATAAAATAGTGTTACAAGTGAATGTGTTTTTAATTTTTTTCTCTTCATCTACTCTCTCATTTCTCACTCTCCATCTCACCTTCTACCTCTGTAACATCTCATTTTTTTCATATATAAATTTAAAAAGTTTTTTAGTAAAAATAATAAAAATAAATAAATAAAGTAAAATAATAGGTCGTAAATGTCCCTAGCTATACATAGCAACATGCTAGGTTTTTCAGACTGACTCCTCAGCCTCCTCTGCCTCTCATTTTCGTTTTTCCCCTTCTCGTCTCAAAACCCTTTCTTTTTCCCGCAGCCCACAAAACCTGTCTCAGAAAAACGCTAATCTCGGACTCATTCACCATTGGATCATCGTAAAATTTTAGTACCACGTTCGCAACCCAATTTAAAGAATTCTCACCGTTGGGAATTGCAAAATAATGTCTGAGCTTAGAGGAAAACCCTTCGCATTGTAGCCTTTTATTTTCCCGCAGAAACCCAAAACTGTCTCGGTAAAACTACAATCTCGGTTTCGTTAACCGTTGGATTTTCATGAAATTTGGCTATGTTGTTCGAAATTCAATTTAGCAGACTTTCACCATTGGGATTTGGGAGATAATATTTGTGGACAGAGAAAAAGGAATCGCATGAAGACAATACAAGTGGAGGCTTCAATCTCTTCTCCGTCTCTGAGTTTTGGGGTGTTTTTGCAATTTTCATTTTATCCTTATAATTATTACAGTGAATTATATATGTTTGACAAACCAATTGTTGTGAAATTGATATGTTATTGTGTTGAACGTGAATCCTATAAATCGAGCATTTTTCTAATTAATATGAATTGATGAAAAAATTAATATCATAATTGAAATTGACCAAAGTGTTCATATAATTATTTAGAATTTGTGCATTGAAAGCTTACTTTGATATTTGTGATTCAATATGATGTATGCTAGCTTATATATATAGAGGTAGTTATTTATATTAATAATTTATGTAAATAATATTGTAGAGTGTTATAGTATGATTCCAAAAATTATTAAGTGTTGGAGTTTGAGAATATTATGGTTAAATTTGATGAACATGTGTGTGTTGTACCTTATGAATATCATTAGGAATGTTATGAGATGGTTGATGTGATGTTATGAGATGTTAAAGTGTGGACATGATATTCAATTGTGAATAAGTGGATGTGTTTAACACTTGATGTTACATTAATTGTATTGTGAGCTATGAATTATACAATAACCCGACCAGTGTTTATGCACAGTGTTAAAGAGAAAGTGTAGGTTCCTAGTTAGGAACCAGTGTTAAATTGTAGCGCAATTGTGTTAAACATGTTTGAAACATGAGTGTGAGATCGCGATATTGTATAATTCATGAGCAGTGTTTATAAATGAAATATGTGATGAATTATGGAATAATATGTTGCCTTGAGATTATAATATTGTTGTTGAGATTGAGTAAAAGTGTAAAGTAGAACATGTGTTGAATTGTGAGATACGTGAAAACATGTGATGGTGGATTGTGACATTATGAGATGTGAAATTGTGAATGAGTTCTGGTTGTGAATAAGTGTGTGATTAACTCTTGATGTGACATTATTTGTGTTGTAAGTTGTGAATTGTACAATAACCCGACCAGTGTTATCTTGAGAAAAGTGTAAATGCGCAGTGTTAAAGAGAAAGTGTAGGTTTCCTATTTAGGAACCAGTGTTAAATTGTAGCGCAATATGTTGTACGTGTTTAACACACAAGTGTGAGGTCATGGGTATTGTATAATTCACGAGCAGTGTCTGTGTGCTAAAATGATTTTAGGGGTTGGACCTGAATCAGGAGGGAGAGGCCCTGACGGACTCTTCGGAGTGTAGGCCTTGGGGGTCACCGGGTTTGAGTGCTACTTTAAGCCTATGCTGATCCCATATGGTTGGAGCATTCTCGCAAAACATCGTGACCTTGACTGGTCTCCCTATGATCTTACTTAGTGAGAGTGACCTGACAAACCCATTGTTTGGTGTGTCTTGTTATGTACTCCTAAGCATCCCAGGGTGGTTTTTCACTGACATGGTACCACATTGCATATAGGCTTAAGTCTTAGCATAACTGTCTCATGCGCTTGCTAATTGTTTATTATGAAATTGATGTGTTATTATGTCTTGATCAAAGCGTGTGATTCTTGTGTAATGTGATTGATGATTGAAAAGTGAACTTTGAATGACAAAGTGGTGGAATTACATGAATTACGTGTAACTAAGTTTTATTTGGTTTATATGATATGTATATCTAATTGTCTTGTTTCTCTATTAGTTAGGAATGTGATAACTCACTCCCCGTGTGTTGTTTGTGTTTGGATGTTGTGATGATCTTGAACTTTGTGTTTGGGGGAACAGATGACTAGGTGAATTGCTTTAAGGAACCATGTGCTTAAGGACGTCGGGACACAACGCTCTGATAGGATGTGGCATTGGGGTATAGGGTTTTATAGACGGCCTTGTTTGAGCTGAAGTGAATTTATTATTTATTTAGAAAAGTTTTATGATGATGTTAGAAAGGTGAATGTGAGCCTGCTACCCTCTTGAAAGGCTTGTATTTAAATATGTTTTAAAAACTTGAATTAAGTTTAATTTTTTTTTAATTTTCTTTTATTATTGGTACATATATGTGTGGGGTAGAGGGTGTCACAACCTCGTTGCTTCAATTCTTCCTTCTCCCCCCTCTACCTCGATCAAGACCCATCGTGTCGTTATCTCCTCTGTCGTCGTTCCCCTGATGGATTCACTTTCCTTATGTTAAACCCTAACAATTCAATCTCGAGCTCAAACTCGTGAATGTTAATAGCATCATCAAGGAAGATTTGCCGTGTGAATCCCTAGAGGTTTTTCGTCCATTGGACGAGCTGTCTCCGAATCTGTTGCCAAAGAAGCTCAACTTCTCGTTCTCGGTGATGGTGCACGTCATCATGGAAGACGACACCGCGAGTGAATCAAGCTCCAATATCTTTGAGATCAAGAGCTCCTCCACCGTGACGCAATGGAACTACCCCGCCGCAAAAGGAGAGACTCATTCGATGAAGCATCCACCTCTGCTTCCGCCTCGACCCTCACCACTACCATCGTGACTAGATTCTACTATGGCAAAAGAAGCATGGACAACGGTTCAACCTCTCCAATGATAACCAAATGCTATAAGCTGAGCGAGGTGAGCATCGAGGGGAGCGTGACCACCGTGAAGGGACACGACAATACCGTTGGAAACAACGTCGTTGTCGAAGAAAAGTGGAAGTAGAAAGGTGGAAACAGTTTGTTGGTTAGCTGTCGATGCGAGAAGGCAGTTAGAGTGGGGCTGCAGCTGATGAAATGTGGATTAGAGGGAGAAAGAAATGCCACGTCATCATCATCATCATCACATGTGAATTTGATTGGGAGTGTAAATAAGCCACCACTTTGGGAGGGAATTTGAGAGAGGCAAGGTGAGTTTGGTCACAGACATGTCAATTTGTTTCCAGGTCTCGAAGGAAGGGATTTCACCATTTAGCTACATCATCGTTGACAACCAAACGTATGTACCATTATACTTAAATGTTTTTACAATTATGTCTATCTTGGCTAAGTTCTATCCATTTTCTCACTTAATCGGCTTTGTAAAATGAAAGTATTGAGTATTGACAATGACATTTGTATAAGGGCAAAAATTCAATGCAATTCTTTAACTCTTGTTGGTGTTGTTTTCTAATCAGAATTGAAGTTTCATTTTATTCTGCATAATATAGATTTGTCTTAAAAGTTATGTGGATTAGGTAAAACTTTAATTTTGATTAGAGAATAACACTTAAAGAACCATTTAAGATTTGTCCTTTATCTAAATTTCTTTAGACGTAGAAATAAAACTAGATAAGAGTTGCTAGGTTGGCGGTAACACACTCCATATTCTTGTTTGTTTATATATGTGCAAGTTAATTTTGTACATTACAGAGAACATTTGCAAGAACTAGATACAATGTTGTACGTTTTTAATTTGAGCCATAAACTGTCAAATCTAGTTAGTAGCATTTGGAAACTTAAGTCTATATTAGCTAATAATTTTATATCTTAGTTAATGTCTTTTTGAGGACTGTGATTGCCAATGACTTACATATTGTAAATGACACCCTGCTTCACATGATTGGATTAACTGTTTGGACTTCATTTTTTCTGTGAAATTATGAGTATGCAAATACAGTTTATTAGGTTGCTGCATATTTTGATTTGGGGGGGGGGGGGGGGGGGGGGGAGGTGTGAATTCTTTCTACTTTTGATTTCATTGACAGTTTGGTTCTGATCTATTATTATTGGATATGGTGTCATTTTATTTATTCTTCTTTGTTTCCTTTATTTTTTTTGTTTGATATGGTGTCATTGTTCCAATTTAGTTGGAGATCTAATCCATTTAGCATTGGAACTGAATGTTATATTTAACTATGTGAAGGAAAGATTCTCCTCTTCTTGCATTTGTCATGATTATTAGCATGCACAAAAAATTATGGAATGTTGGTGAGTAAAAGCTTTCTGATTATTAGACATCAGTCATTTGTGCACAAGTAATTCATATTAATTATGCGAGGGTTTTTCTTCTAAAAAATATGGTTGATTTTGTGTTCTCATACTCTTTTTTCAGGTAAAAAAATATTGGATTTACGGGTGTTTTTAGGTTGATCTTCAAGCCGTTAGTTGATGAATTTGCTGGTATTAGAGCTGCTAGCTATTCATTAAGGCAAAAGGTATGATATTCTTCTAAAATCCATTCATTTCGTACTTGTTTCAGTGCACCTTCATTTGGACAAGATTTCAATGAGAATACTCATTCTTTTGCAGTACAATGGGGTCAAACACTTTCTTAAGGTTCATTTTTAATTAAGCTAAACTTAGGTTATATGTTTTGAAATATGTAGCCAAATAATTTGTTAAAACAGTTGCATTAGTCTGATGGATAGTGGGCGAGCCATTGTCGAACAGCAAGGTTACCACCTTGTGACTTGGTGGTTGCAGTTAGTTACTAATTAGGGAAACAACCCCTCTTTTCTTCTCATGACACCTTTCTCTTCAATGTGCTCTAATACAGCCACATGCAATTTCATCCTCTGACATTTCTTTATGCAAGCTTGAAACACTTATCTAGCCTTATTTCTACAAATTACAAAGACATTCAACCTTATGCACCATGTAATATATTTAATCATTTGAGAAAATTTTAACTTTTAGAAAAAGTTGGATTTTACTCAAAAAGTCATTAGCGGCGACATATCAACAATTCCTTGATTATATCATGCAATAGAGGTTTGGAATGTTCTCATTTTCTGTTAATGATATCCATTTGCAGCTTTCACGATTCTTTGTTGTAGTTTAACATCTCTGGCTCTGATGATGAATATGTCATGTTAATCGTCATAGAGCACATTCTGTTATTTGAAAGAATTTCCAGTATTGATGGAGAAAACAAAGCTTGGGTTTTCATCCTCACTTTTTGTCAAAAAAACATTCCAAAGTACATTAACTTATTGTTAAATGAAATTATGAAAAATGTAGAATTATGAATGTGAAATGGAAATTAAAAACAAATACTTTTTATAATTACATCCCAATTCCTCTCCATTTTTCATCTCTTCATTTTACACACATATTAATGATTTTTCATCTCTTGATTTTTAGCGCACATTACGTGTTCAATTTCTAGTATGAAGATTGCACGGAACACGTCCATATAATTAACCCCTTTGAATTCATTTTGAAGTTTGTACTCATGTATTTTTGTCATTCATGAAAGCTTTTAAAATGAACTTTTAAGTGACTATATAACCAATAATTTGTAAATCTAGGGAATGTTTCATGTAATTGGTTTGATATATAGAAAATTAATATAAAAAAAGAAGTCAATATTGTGTTCATTTCTACGTGTTGGCTTGTACCTCCGTTGTTACTTTTGGTGCCTTCTAGCATATCAATATTCGGTACAGCGTTGTGTTTCATTTATAAAATTTATATTTATATTATACACAATTTAATCATTCATAAACAAAATAGTTAGCTGAGCTTATTATTCTTTTGGTTTTTGTTTATAGGCCGCCATTTGGCTCCTGAAGTTTTCAGACAAGAAGAATATGACACTAAAGTGGATGAATTTTCATTTGTACTAATTCTGCAAGAGGTAATTATTTTTTTACACCCTCTACCCCATACCTATATGTACTAATAAAAGGAAAAGAAATAACAATTAATTAAAAGTTTTTAAAACATATTTAAATAAAATCCTTTCAACAGTGTAAAAGACTCACATTCATTTTCTTTTACATCATATTCAAACTTGTCCAAATAAATAATAAAGTCATCTCGGCTCAAACAAGGCTGCCTAAGACTTCATACAATTAATATAGAAACATATATCCCAATGTCACATCCTATCAGAACATTGTGTCTCGACGTCCTTCAGCACAAGATTCCTTAAAGCAATTCACCTAGTCATTTGCTCCCCCAAATACAAAGTTCAAGATCATCACAGGATCCAAACACAAACGACACACAAGGAGTGAGCTATCACATTCCTCGTATTTTGTTGTCCCCTGCATATTCTTCCTTCAAAAATTCCCAAATTTCTTTGGGTGATTTGAGAGTCATGATTTTGGTCTGGATCATTTTTGAAACACCAGCAAACAAGCATGACTTCGCCTTTGCCTTCCTCGTTTTTCCTTCTTTGTGATTTTTTATTTGGGCCATGATGGGATTTTCGGGCAGTGGTTGAACAACGTAATTCTCTTCCACATCATCCCATAAATCCAGTCCCTCTAGATAAGATTGCATTCTCACTGACCATAGGTCATAACCTTTGCCATCAAAGAGTGGAAGAGCGACTTGAGAGTAATTTCCTTCACCTTTCATTTCATAGGTCTCATAAGAAGATAGCTCTAGATACCAATTGTTAGTTTTTAGATAATAAATATAGTAGAAAAAATAGAGAAATAAAATACTGAAGAATATATAATTTGAAGGGAAACAAATTGGGGGAATATATTATTCAGCTACCAATGTAATACATTTACAATAGTTGCAGAAAACAGAAAGACAAACTAACTTAAATAAATCATAATTACTTTCTCCTAAATTTTAGGAACAACTCTCTAGCAGTTGCAACAGACTTATTCAAAAACAGAAAAAGTGAAAAATAATGTGTTGGATCAAGTGGTCTCAGAATAATTAAGAAGGGGGGGGGGTTGAATTAATTATTAATGTGTCTTGACTAATTAAAGAATTATCCTTCTTAATTTTACTAGATTCAATTAGGATTTTACTATTAAGTTAAGAAAGTAAAGAACATAAACAATAACTTAACCAAAAGTAAAAGCGGCAATTAAAAGTACACAACGGAAATTAAAGAGTGTAGGGAAGAAGAAGACAAACACAAGATTTATACTGGTTTGGCCACAATCCGTGCCTACATCTAGTCCCCCAGTAACCAACGGTTCTAGAGATTTCTTTCAACCTTGTAAAATCCTTTACAAGCCAAAGATCCACAAGGGATCTACCCTCCATTGTTCTCTTTGAACAACCAAGTGGATGTACCCTCCACTTGAATTGATCCACAAGAGATGTACTCTCTCTTGTTCTCAGTACAACAACCTAAGTAGATGTACCCTCTACTTGTACCACAAAGGATGTACCCTCCAATGTGTTAAGAAAAAGAATTCTCAGGCGGTTAGTCATTTGAATCTTTGTAAGGGGAAACAAAAGATATCTCAGGCGGTTAGTCCTTTGAAATCTTTTGCTTAAGGGGAAGGAAAGAATCAAAAGAATTCTCAGGCGGTTAGTCCTTTGAATTCTCTTGGAAGAGAGAAGGGATACACAAAAGAATTCAAGCGGTTAGTCCTTCTATTCTTTTGGCAAAGGGAGAAGTGAATGAAGAAGAAGAATAGCACAAGTTTTTGAACAATGAACTTTTCTTGGAAGAGAAAGTATTGAACAAAAACTCTTAGAAAGAAGTTGAGAAATGAATCAGAAATTTCTGTAAAGAACTTGTTATTAAATTCATGTCATGGTCACATATTTATAATTATTTGATGACTCAAGTTAAAGTTTGTGACTTTTGGCAATTTCTTTAAAACTAGTCACCTCTTAAAGATTGTGACTCTTTTGAAAACTAGTCACTTAAAAAGTTGTGACTTTTGAAAAAATCTCCAGAAACAAGTTACTTTAAGAATTGTGACTTTTGGAAATTTATTTTTCGAAATCAGTCACTGGTAATCGATTACCATTATAGTATAATCGATTACACATCAAAAGATGTGACTCTTCATGTTTAAATTTGAAAATCAAAATGTTTAGAAACACTGGTAATCGATTACTAACTATTGTGTAATCGATTACACAAGTTTAAAATGATTTGAAAATGTTTTATCACTAGTTGTGACTCTTGAAATTTGAAATCTAACGTTTTAAAACATTGGTAATCGATTACATGCTCATGGTAATCGATTACAGCGTTGTAAACCAGTTTTGAAAACAATGCTGGCTACTGGTAATCGATTACTACATTCTGGTAATCGATTACTAGAAAGTAAAACTCTTTGGTAAAAGATTTTGTGAAAAATTCTTGTGTTACTCAATGTTTTGAAAAACTTTTTTAGTACTTATCTTGATTGAGTATTCTCTTGATTCTTGATTCTTGAGTCTTGAATCTTGATCTTGATTGTTCTTGAATTTTGATTCTTGAAACTTGATTCTTGAATCTTGAATCTTGATTCTTGAAACTTGATTTTTGAATCTTTGGAATTTGCTTAACTCTTGATTCTTTGGCATCATCAAAATAATCTTGAAAGGCATTGCTTCCACATAATGATCCACGTGCAATCCAAAAGCAGTTTCTTAACAGTTAGACATGCCAATGAGTGAATATTGATTTGCAAATAGGCAGAAGTGTTAATGGCACAACTTTGTAAAACTACAACCAAACACATTACCTTTTCACCAATGATATGATTTTGTCTCACCATCAGATTCAGCCATCCTATCATTTGAACGATCCATGAGATTTGCACCCTTTGAGTGAATTTTTCCTCCAGAACTTTCCTGAGGAAGAGACAAACGTGAATTTACCATCCTTATCCAGTGCATTGGCTATCATGTAACTTCATCTTCTGTGGTCCTAGAATCTGCAGAAATAACAACCCAGCTATTAACAGCAAAATCAAAAGCTAAATTGAAATGTTATTTGTCATCTTGATAAAAATAATATAGAAAATTCAGAAAACATTGAATTTTTTTATTTAACTATCCATCCAGCAGTCATCAAGCAAAGAGCAGAAAGAGATCAAATGCAAGGCAATCAACTGGGACTCACTGCTCATATAGAACTTTGATTAGTGCTTCCTGATCTTCATTGAAAGCCTGGGCTCTCATTTTTTTGCCTATAAATATGAAATTGGACATAAACTTAGAGAAGACTTAAACACATATTCCATGCATCAAAATATATATATAAAATTGTTGAATTAGGAAGAACAATAATGACAACATTTAATTTCCCATAGGAAACATAATTTTAATAAAAGAAAAAAATACCAGTAATAATTAATAAGCATAAAAGTTCAGTACAAACCTACTCATGCTGAACCAACAGGCTTCCCTCCAAATTCACTGATTTATGATTGGTAGCTCCTGTTACTTTGTCACCATCTAACTGATTAGGGCTAGTAGACAAAGGTCCTTCAGCATCAGCATCACCCATCTTTCTCCTAGGTGCAACTGCTAATCCTAATCTTTTTAACATAATGCAAATTTGAGCTGGTGACTGCAATGTCAGTCATCTTTGAATCTGGAATGTTTGAGGTGAGGAAGAACCATTGGTGAAAACAAAGGCCAAATCTTATATGATATTTGGAATGTTCAAGCTGGAATTCTGCAAGTTAATGCCAATAGTATAATTACTTTGCATGCTCTGTTTACATATAAAATAACACCTATATGATATTTTATAATGATTAAAGGAGATATAAATCAACATAATAATATTTAAGGCTAAAGACATACCAGCGTCTTTAATGCAAAGAAATATGTGGTCCACAACAGTTGAGACAAGAGAACGCCCAGCAGCTTTAGTTGATCGCTGTCATGATTGTATCAGAAACAGACAAGACACAGAAACTCACAATGATATTAGTGTCTAGTCCATAAGTACTATTGAAAAATAGTTTGTTAAAAGGAGAAAAAAGTTAAGTCAATATGAAACCTGCTGAGCCTTGAAATCCACATTTCCCCTATTTAGACAGACATATAATCCTGTTAATTATAAAGCGGAGAAGTGCACGCAGTCCTGTTCATTTAAGTTATATCAACTTAATGTCACATCTTGGCCTTTTATATCAACTCAGTATGGATACTACAGGCCAGACAAGTGTTCTTGTAGTTACCTGGTTCACTTAATGCAGGGAAAACAGCTTCTGTGACATGTAACTGAACCTGAAAATGGACTGTTCAATTCAGTTCTCTGAATCGTTATCTAGTAAGTATAAAGTTCAAGCTGTGTATCATAAGTCATGACACATAAAATTCTAGATGAAAACAGAATATTCATTAAAACTGATTGGAGGAACTATATTCGTTACATATGCTTCTCCTGATTTTCCTTCTATAAAACGCTCACATCCAAACAATACCTGCTTTGCAGCATCCTCATCTCTCAGGTTTGCTCCCTCTTCAGAGCGGTCTAAATTAGCATCCGTGAACATGTCAGAATGAGGCAAAAGATCAATAGACAAACATTCCCATTCTAGTTTCTGAAGAGAGGGGGGAAAGGTAAGAATTATAATGTGGTAATAAAAATATAAGTAACTTAACATCCTCAATATGGGCAAGAAATCTAGCAGAAACACATTGTGATGAAAGGCCTCAAGGAATATATAGGAGCAATATAAAGACAGGTTGATCATCCCAATAAGGTTCTGTTTATCTAAGCTTTTGAAAAAAAGTGATTTTAAGATTGTATAAAAAATGTGATTTATATTTCAGATATTTTATGTAAAGCAGGTATTTTTTTTGTTTGGTTACATTATAAAACCACTTTTTATCAAGGTAGGTTATAATTATAGTTTTTTTGTTCAGAAGTTACTCAAAGTAACTTCTCATAATAATCAGAAATCTACTTTATTTTTATTTTTTAAGATTTTTTTTGTTTCAAAAGCTCAAACAAATACACTAAAATTCTGAACAAGTGAACTTATTTTCAAAATAAAAGTGGACTTCCATGAGAAAAAGCTCAAAGAAACTGACTCTAAAGTTTAGTAGCACAAACTAAAAAAAAAATAAAAGGGGTATAGTGCTTTGTATTTGAAAGGAAAAGAAAAAAAAATAGTACAAAAAGTATGAATAATGAATAAAACAAGATAGATAGTATTACTAATACAAAACCATTGAAAAAATGTGTGGTTATAGCATTCCCTATCGATTGTCTTCTACATCATCTAGGAAATGTCCAACAACACCAATAGCATTCACTTTTGACATGCTCACTAAAGTAACTTGGTACATAATTAGAAGTGGAAAAAATAGCATGACTAAGAAAGCAACTTATAACTTATAAAAAAAATACACACTACATGACATAAAAGTTGCCACTGATGTTGTTCGTTCAGTTTTGAGTCATACCCCGTTTTGGTGAACAGGCTTTAAGGCCCAAAACCCTTCAGCAATTTCAAAAAACCAGACCCACACATTTTCTAATAAACAAAAAAATATATTTTTGCGCAACTAATTATGAATAAATTTTGAAGTCAGCATAATGTCTACAATAAACTTTTATACAATATATAAATTCTTCCTATATCATTTAAACTTTTCTAAATCGGTTGTTTTTAACTTCTAAAAAGTATGTTGCTCATTTCTTGCGAATTTTTTTATGGTCTCCATATCTAATGATGTTCCATCACCGGACCACTACAAAATATAAAAAATACAAATTAGTCACGTATATGTAAAATTATTAAAAAGTGAAAGTAAACTAATAATTGAAAGTTTTTAAAGTAAATATATCATGCTCCATTCATTCTTCAAATCCCCCATCACTATGTTTTACATCCAATGCATGACATAATAGCCAGACTCAGCCTCCGCTTTGAACATGAATTTAAATTCAATATGAAATATATTTGAATCTAATTACAAACGCAGAAAATATCACTAGTCGGATTAAAGCATTGATTAAATAACTAACCTTTACTTCAATCCAGTGAGGTGCAACTTGATCAGATTTATCAAAACTACTCTTCAATTTCTTCATTGCACTGGTTTAAAAAAACATCAAATTTATATTGTTAGATAAAAGAGGAACGTATCCATGCTAAGAATAGACTAAATCATCAGTAATAATTTAAAACTTAACTTGTTTTTTGCGGCTTTGATGTGAATATCAAGATTCTTACACAAGGAACAAAACCACACAACAACATCGTTCCTAGGACACACAATGACAAGTCGCCAATGGCCCCTAAATTGGAGAATAATTAGCTACTGATAATGCAAACATTCTTTAAATGCATATGTTAAATTTTACTAACTGATTCAAGTAAGGTCCTAGGTAGACCTCTCTTTGTGATGCCTTCACCCATGTTTTACTGTAATGTTGACATTCATCACATCTATCAATTGCATTGTGTATGGACTAAGGATTAAGGAATCTATACATGAAACCATGACCCAACCTTATACTTGAATCATTCATAAACATATTTTTAAGATTACAAATGAAAAATGCTAATCATATATATCATAAGGAATTATTAGTTAATGAATCTACTTTGAAAGAGAACTTACTTACATCATCCACATCTGTAACATACATATGTTCAAACATTTGTCATCTGATATTATTTCATTTACATCAGAATATGTTATGAAGAAGGATGCTTCTACATTCAGAATCCCAAATTTAGTACCATCCCACAACAACTCAAGAGGCTTCTCGTAAAGATCATACGAATTCTTAATCAAATCACCTAAGGGATCAATCCCACCAGTGGGATTCGACCTATGAATAGGTTCAACCTGTTTCTTTAGATGTATATGTGAATCTTATTTAGTTCATATACATAACATATATATTATTAGTAATTATGTTTGATGTTTGATTATTTGTTGTGTTATTTTTATCCATAATTATTTTCAAGGAGGTTAATTTAGTTAATAGAGGGGTGTGGGTGGATGAGGATTTAGCTTCTCAAAGAAGCCTCTTGAGAAAGCTTCTCAAAGAAGCCACGGGGAAGCTTCTTGAGGAAGCCTCTTAATGAAGCTTCTTGAGGAAGCTACATGAGCTGCCTCGATAAAAATGCTTCCCAGCCTTCATTAACTGTTGGAACTACTCGAAATTTGGTCTGCAACTTTAAAAGACACTTGTCCACGATCTGACCATTGGGATCTTCGAGAAGATGTCTAGAGTGTGCGCAAAGCTTCCGTTCCCGAGAGCATTTCTTATTTAAGCATTTCAGCCTTAGCTTTCGTGTAGCTTAGGAAAAACGCCATTTCTTCTCCTTTCTTTCTTCCAAAGTCATTTCCAACGACCCAAGCTTTTTCTCCATCACCCACAACCACCATTAGCCACCACAAACCGTCATTGTTCTCCGTTGAGACCCACACCGAGAGGAACTCTTCAACCGAAGCGGAATCTTCCAACTTGGCTCGTGGTTTCGGTAGAGAATGAAACCCTTGTTTGACCGTTCATTTTCCTTCGAGGTAATCATGGTTCTACGCTTGTTTCTTGTTAGTTTCAGCTTGTCTTTGTATCTTTTCTGACTTTGGAACCGTCATTGCATGTTTTATGCTTCCTTTGAAAAACCCTAGAGAAAGAGACTTTGTAAACGTTATCCTTTCATGAAATGCATGTTATTTTCATAACCTACACTGAACCCCGGTCACATTGGCGTGGTCAGAATTTCCAAATGATGTTCCTTTGCAAAACCCGAAATGCTCTCAGCTCTTTCATGTAGTGATGTGGGTGTTTGACCCAGAGCACTGTTATTAGCTTTGTTTTCTGAAATCCATATTAAGTCTCCTTCGTTTTGGTATGGTAGAGGATGGCGTGGAACCGACGAGCAAAAAAGAAAAAGACATCTCCAAGTGGCATGACGAGGAAATTGCGGGTAGCTCACAATAGGTGAGGAAAGTTTATTATAAAATTTACCGTTTTAACACCATAGCTAGGGTCAGGGAACCTAGCTATGAGGATATCTGCCTGTTCCTGTTGCATGCTGATTTTTCTTCAAAGAAAATTACGTTTTAACTAATGGGATGCGATAAAATTGTTATTGATATGCATGTTGTTTTTTTTAGGAGAACCTATGTTTTTTACCAAATGGGATGCGATATATATATATATATATATATATATATATATGTGTGTGTGTGTGTGTGTGTGTGTGTGTGTGTGTGTGTGTGTCTTTTGTGTGTGTGTGTGTGTGTGTGTGTGTGTGTGTGCGAAATGCGATTTGTTGTTGATGTCGCTATTAAGGATTTTAATTGATGTGTGATGATAATGATAATTATGATGATATTGATTTGAGATGACGTTGTTAATAAAGACCATGTCAACATGAATTGTTATTATTGATGAATATGTGAATATGAAATGAGGTTGCTATTGTTGTTGATAACGTTATTGAGATGAGATGGTATTTATGTTGTGAATGGCATGGAAATGGAATGTTGATTGATGTTGGAAATGCATTGGCATGTGCATGTTGTGTATGTTTGTGGGGACACTGTGCACTAACCTTCTAGGGTCTTTGGCACTAGCTTTTGGCCACGTTCATACATTGGATGTTGTGTATGTTCATGGGGGCACTGTGCACTGACCTTCCAGGGTCTTTGGCACTAGCTTTTGGCCACGATCATACGTCGTGTGGAGTGTATGTTTTGGGGGGTAGAGTGCACTGACCTTGTCGGATGGCCCAGACGTGGGTAACTAGCGTGGTTAGAGAATCTAAACATTTTTTAGGGGATGCTTAGGTGCTTTAATTGGTCCATGGTCTTTGGCACTTACTTTTGGCCGTGATCATAGCTCATACGACACAGGAAATAGAGTAACTGTGATCAAGTGTACTTTATACTAGGGGGCTTGTCACCTGGTAGGGAACACCTTTGGGCTCCCAAGCTGATCACCTATGGGAGGGGGGCTGTTATGTGCACAACCGGGTGGTCTCGACAAAGTCAGCACAGTTCCCTAAGTGAGAGTTTCGTGTGGACACGCTTAGGTTATTTCCTGAGATTTGGTTGTTGTTGGTACGTACCACATTGCATCTGAGTGTTGAGTCAAGTGCATGCATCATTATGTGCAGTCTTGATTGGGTCCATGGATGGATGATGAGTAATTGTTGGATGTGGATGATGAATATTTGTTGGATATGAGTGTTGAATAATGATTGTTGTGTATGCTCATCATGTTTGCCTATGTTCCTTGCTAATTGTGGTTATTTGGAATTGGTATTGGTTCTTTTTATAATGAACTCACCCTTGCAATTTTGTATCGTGTGGTTGATACTTGTGATGATCACGAACCTTGTTCGTGGGAGCAGAATGACAATGGCAGGGTGCAGAGAGTAAGATTCTGGTGAGGAGCCGCCGAGCCGACGTGATGACGTTGGCGTTATTTTGGGAGAGAGTTGTGTTTTGTAATCAACTCCTCTGTAGTTGGTTTTTAAGTTTTATTTTGTTGTGTTAAAGATGTAAAACTGGGATTTTAATTATATCTATGAACAAATTTAATTTTCGTTATGTGTATGACATGTACCGAATTATTGTTTCTATGTAATTATGCATATTCACTTAAGTAATGGTGTGTTGTTGGATAAATTTATGTTGTGACAAAATCACTTCTATTTTCATAAGCAAAAATTAAGGGATTTCTTTTTATAAAAATTGAAATTATCGAATATTAGAGTGTGGATACCGTAGCGACGAGGCGGGTCGTTACAATATACACAATGACATCAGCGACATGCTCTTCTGCTGATGGATTGAGAGCAATATCAACACAGCTTCCCTTTGTGCTGCCACGTGCTGCCAATACTAGTACATCTGGCTCAATCGAGGGTGAGTGTTAGGATGTCGTTTGACTAAAATCCATTTTTATTGTTGCCTTCAACTCTTTTTTAATTTTCTTTATACTACATTTTTTATCCTCTTCGACTTCTCTCTTCCACTCTACTTTAAGGGTTCTTATTATCTCAGGCAACTGTTGTGGGTTGATTGATGTAGTTGAACTGTTGGAGCCATGTGATGCATGTCCAAAGTATTGGCTGATTGTCACACCAACTCCGATAGCTGGAACACAACCTGGGTGCTCCGATCGCCCAATTGTAGTATTTAGTATATCGTGATAGCCATGAGGAACAAAGTTGTCCTATGTCATCTGTTCTTGTAAGGAGTCATGTAACAAACAAGGTATGTACATTGATGAAATCATGTTGTTAAATTAATTACATGTCAAAATGAATATGAAATCATAATTTTATCTAAAATTTCTTGTGCCGCCTTAGATGTCATCTGCCCATATTGCTTTGTGCAGGCCAACTTCCACTTCACATGTCTTTCAATTAGAGATGGAGGATCAACAATCATTACTGAATCCTCAGTCAACATTGCTTCCTCTTATCTTTTCTTCCATTTCTCCTCCATTAGCTTCTTCTCAAGCAACTCGTAACCCTCATGAGACAGTAAGTGTGGATAAGCATTATATTTTTGAATTTCTTGAGCCTTCTTTTTTATTCCCTATGATCAATTACTTAGACTTTCAACAAACTAATTAAAAAATAAATAAATTTCAATTTTAATTTAAAGAAAAACACATCCTCATCTAACCTACCAAGTAGGGGTTTTGCGGCTTACAACAAATTCTTCCCAACTTTGTGGATCCAAACCATACTTAAAACAAGGAGTTTGGTCATCTTGACCCTCCCTGTCTTCATATACATATTTGGTGGTCAGCGATGACTTAAATTGCCTCCATCTTGTAGCCACCGATGACATCACCTTCTTCTTGACATTGGATACTTCTCGAATATCAATTTTCCCTGCATCAAAAATTGTTATGCAAGGGTTAGTGAATCACAACATTTTTAACTTAAATAAAAGACATTCGGAAACATAGATACTTAAGTGGACGTACCAAAATGTCATCGCAAATTAGATTCTTTAGAGATTTCGGCATAGCTTTCCAATTGGGATGGACAATAGGAATCTTTTCTCGAGCTGCCACCCCCAAATAAAGTGTGGAAATTCTCTTTATGTGGGCTAAAACCTCTCCCAGTGGCAAAATTGACATTAACCACTAGCCTAGGCTGATCCAAGTCTCTAACAATCAACCTTCTGAGTTGTATTGTTTGTCTACTCTTCCTAGACGTACACTCGGAAGGAGCTGATCAAGGGGGAGGAGACCTTGGTGGTGTTGCCATGACTCCATGCCATTAAAACAAATTTGTTATTGACACCAATTGCAAGTATACAAAATTAATAAATTGTAAATACGCAAATTAAAAAAAATTGATTACATATTATGTAATATCATAAACATTACTTTTATATAATGTAGTTACGAAGGAATGTTCTCCCTTAAGCCTTCTTCATGGTTATTACAATTTTCATGTACATGATCCACTTCATGTTCTTCAATTATGGAAGGCATGCGTGTGGAGAAAGAAGAAGTCTTATAAATATCAAGTGTTGAATCATTATTTCGGTGACTAATACCACTTGTTCTTCCTTGTAGAATCACTGATCATCTCGAGTCACACGGGTCTTGGACATAAAACACTTGTTTTGCTTGTTCTGCCATGATGAAAGGCTTGTCCTTGTAAGCAACCTTATGAAGGTTTACCAAAGTAAATCCCATTTCATCTTAAAGTACATAGGTATTTTCACTAACCCAATTACACTTAAAAATTGGCACTCTGAATTCACTATAATCAAGCTCCCAGATTTCTTCAATAACTCCAAAGTAAGGCATGGACGCTTGAATCGGGTTTTTATCTGATGCACTACAAAAGTGTTCTAAATTAGCATCAACACTAACCCATTGTTCTGCACTATACTTTTCTCATCATATGACTTGCTATAGAAAGAATAGTTGTTGATATCATATCCCTTCCAAGTGGGGACATTGAGATTGGGCCTAATGCCTAACAATCTTAATGTTTTAGAAGCATTATCATCACCGAAGATTGTTTCTTTAAATCGGTTTATGAAACTACTATTATGCTCTTGCAACACCTTCATCATGTTCATTTTTGCATGAGAAGCCATCAAATTGTTTTTGTGAGTATCTATGTATGGAAGAACCTCTTGTGTGTTATTCAATATACACAAATGTGCTTAATTATCCTCCTATCAAGTCATAGTTACAACATTGTAACCTCATGTACCCTTACCTTGCCGTCTATCATCATGATGAGTTTGGGGAAGCCTAACATGTTTCATTGTTTTAATGTACTCTAAACAAAACTCGGTAGATTCTTCAACAACGTACCTTTCAACAATGGATGCTTCTGGTCGGTATTAATTCTTAGTATAACCTTTTAAGACCTTCATGTATCGCTCAACCAGATACATCCACCGTAAAAAAATGGGACCACAAAGTTTGATCTCCCTCACTAGATAAATAATTAATTGAACCATTATGTCAAAAAATGAAGGAGGAAAATACATCTCCAATTGACAAAGGATAATGGCAGCCTCATTCTCCAAATCATCCAACTTTTGAGGGTCAGTGACTTTGCTATCGATAACATTAAAGAAAAAGCACAACCGAGTTATGGCAACCCTAACTTTGTCAAGCAAGATACCTCGTATGGCTATAGCCATCAATTGTTGCATTAATACATGGTAATCATGAGACTTCAAGCCAACTAATTTGAAATCATTCACGGATAGAAGGCTCTTGATATTTGAAGAGTATCCTTGTGGAACTTTCACACTGCACAGACACTGAAAAAAACTTTTTTCTATTTTGTTGACATTGTGTGACATGTTGGGGGAAAATACGTTTGTCGACCTTGTGATATCGGATGTAACTGCTCAGGTATACCCATCTCAACCAAATCTTGATGACACTCAAGCCATCATTTGTCTTCCCTTTAATGTTTAGAAGTGTGCCCATTAAACTATCACATACATTTTTCTTCACATGCATTACGTCTATACAATGTCTAACATTTAGATCAAACCAGTATAGAAGATCAAAGAATAATGACATTTTCTTCCATATGTTCTTCTCAGATGCATCTTTCTTTTGGGTCCTCCCAAAGATAGTTAGGATGTCTTTCACCCAATCATAAACCTGATTTCCAGCTAAGGGTTTTGGCACCCTTTCATTTTCCTGGCTTATGTTAAAAGCTTTTTCAATCGTTGATACAAGTGATAAGGTTTGAGAAATCTCTTATGCCTAGTATAGATGGTCTTCTTTCCATGTTTCAGTTGGACGTAGCTTGTCTCTTTTTCACATGTAGGACATGTGTGATTCCTTCTGACACTATATCCATTCAAATTCTCATATGTTGAAAAGTCATTAATGGTATAAAATTCCATTGCACGCAACAAAAAGGTCTACTGGAGATTCCCATCAAACACATCAATCCCATCTACCCATAATTTTCTCAATTCTTCAATCAAAGGACTGAGATAGACATCAATGTCACTTCCTTGTTGTCTTGGACCTGTTATCATCATACACAACATAATGTATTTTTGCTTCATGCACAACCAAGGAGGGAGGTTGTAAATCATCAACAAAACAGGCCATGAACTGTGGTTAGTGCTTAAGTTACCAAAAGGATTCATTCCATCCAAAACAAGACCAAGCCTTAGGTTTCTTGGATCCTCCCCAAAATTTAGAAACAAACAATCAATTGTCTTCCATTAGGTAGAATCAACTGGATGTCGAAACAACCCATCACTTTTTTTGCCATCAACATGCCATCTAAGGTTTTTTGCATCATTTCCACTAGCAAATAATCGCTTAAATCGTAAAATTATTGGAAGATAATAGCACACCTTTGCTGGACGGTCATTGTTTATACTTGCATCATCACTACACTCGTCATCCTTCACTCTATACCATGATACCCCACAAGTCGGGTGTCGCAACGTGGGCCACAACGGGATGGAAAAATAAAATATTTTCAGATAAATAAATAAATAAATTGTTTTCCAAAAAAATGGAAAACTTACTTGGGGAGTCGCCACCAACGTTTATTTAAGGAAAACGTCTAAAAAACCAAAAGGATAAGGAATGGTCTACGATTGGAGAAAAAGGATTCGGGAGTCGTTTACGCACAGGGAAGGTGTTAGCACCCCATGCGTCCATCATGAAAATGATAGCCTTTAATCGAGTGTGCTAAAAAAATATTGTGACTTTTAATTATTTATCTTCCATTGAAAACAAATTATATTTTGTTATATTATTTTTTTATTCAAAAAAGGAAATCAAATTTTTATTTTTACTTCTTATAAAAAGGATTTTTTTTAGTTTTTTTTGTCGACAAGGGATTTACCCTCGCTCCTACATATCCCCAGGTGCAATGAGGAAATCAGACTTACGTAGTTCTTTGTAAAAAAATGATTGCACGATGGGTTGGTTTTATTTTATTATTATCTTTTTTTGAAAGATTTTGGTTTTGTGGTAAACTTTGTGAAGTCAAGCAAGTCGGAGACCCAACATGGCATTCACAAAATTTACTCACATTCTATTGAAACACTACCAACCGAATTGGAGACCCAGCATGGAGTGCGCGTAACATTGAGGGATTATTTATTTGAGAATGTTACCATTTTTAGAAAAGATTTTAGTTTGGTGGTAAACTTTATGAACTCAAGCAAGTCGGAGACCCAGCATGTCATTCACAAAATTTACTCGCGCACGTTATTGAAACACTACCAAGCAAGTCAGAGATCCAGCATGGAGTGCACATAGTGTAAAGAGTGTACCAAAGAATGTTAATGCGAATTTGTAAAAATAAATAAATAATTGACATAGTGTTAGGAAATCGAATAAATAGAATGAGAATAGAAAGAGATAGAATAGAAATGGGGGAGTACACTTAGTAATAAGAGGAAAAACAAGATATTTGCAATATATTAATTAAACAAACAAAAAGGACAATGATAAAAATAAAATCACATTGAAGAATAAACAATAAAGACAATAAAGAAATACAATAAAATAAAGAACTATTTACTAATATGTATAATAATAAATTTTATTTATTTATTATAAAAAGTCAACGGGTTGACTTGGACTTAGTCAACACTAACAAAGTGCTGACATGGTGGGCCTAGTCACCATCCTAAGTGGCAGGAGTGCACATATAAAGAAGGAAGTGTAACCATTAGTTTTATTTTGTTTCAAACTTCACAAAACATAAAACAGGCTGGGCCCAAAGTGAAAACAATGCATTGTTAAAAAAAAGGTGTAAATAGTAAAGTTCATTTTATTTCAGACTTCACAAAAATGGGTTAGGCCTAAAACAGAAAAGTGCATGTATGAAAAATGTGTTGTGAATAGCCTTTCCATTATATTATAGACTTTGGAAAAATGGGCTAGGCCCAAAACGAGAGAGAAAAAGGTGCATGTATTAAAAAGGTGGTGCAAATAGTAATGGTTGTTTCTTTTTTTACTTTTTTTTTTTTTTGCTTTCATTAAGGGTTCGTTGGAAATGTCCACAATTTGGATAGAGAAAGCCGGTCAGGAACGTGTGTTGCTGATGGTTTTTTTTCATATGAGAAGGAAAAAAAGCTACAACTAAACCCAAAATAACTCCAAAAGCAAAAGAAGGAATACAGGAAGGCACATAGCTCATGGACACACATAAAATAAAAATAAAAAGATCCAAAAGCAAAAGTAAAAACAAAAGAATGCATTCAACTTTCCACATTAATCTATAAAGCAAGGTGCATCAGAGCTTACCACAATAAGCAAATACTATGGAGAAGATTCAAACCTATACACCTTGCTGCTCCTTTTATTTCGTACTGCTCTCTTTTTTTGTGTTTGTGCTGGTCTTCCTTTTTTCTACGAATGTGTTTCTCCTCTTCTTCTATTTTTTTAATAAAAATTTTACAATCACAAGCGTGCGGGTTCCATTCCAGAATCCAAACTCAAAAGGAAAATTAGTCATTCTTTCTCTTTTTTTGTGTTTGTGCTGCTCTTCCTTTTTTCTACGAATGTGTTTCTCCTCTTCTTCTATTTTTTTAAATAAAAATTTTACAATCACAAGCGTGCGGGTTCCATTCCAGAATCCAAACTCAAAAGGAAAATTAGTCATTCTTTGATCCACATGGACTTTATTAGGCTTGTAACGTGGTCAGGGGGTAAGAGGGCTATGAAAAAAAAAAGATTAGAGAGGCTCAAAGAGTGTTTAAGGGTTATATTGAGTAAGAACCTTGAGAGCCTTGCTTGTACTTATATTCATTTCAACTTTTTGGGTTGGGCTCTACTCCATTTGTCTTATACATTAATCCTTATTGCACTTTTGTGCCTTCCTTGTAAAATTTGAAGATCTTTTGTCTCCTTTTGCTTTGCTCACCTTTGGCGGATTTGCTTTTTGTTTTTTTTACATCATTGTTGCCCAACCTAGAGCTTAGTAAACCTCATACATGTGTTGTTTGCGTTGCTCTTCCTGCCAGTTTAGCGGTGGTTCCTACTCAGGGTTTTTGTTTTTTTTAAGTAAACAATTATACTTTGGCTTGGAGGGGGTAGCAAGGGACAAGTTAGTGTTTGGGATGAAGAAACACAGTCATGTGTCATTTCAAATCTTGACCAGAGACTCTTACAGTTTTGGATTTTGGGACAAAACCCCTAATAAACACGCTCTTGATTATTTAACCCCCTTTTTTTATTATTACCCTAACTTTTGCCTAGGCCGCCCTTTCGGGTTTTTAACCTACTGGGTGAGTGATGTTCCATTATTTTCTCCTATTTCTTAAACCCTTTTTGCATCATTTTAATTACTGATTAGTCTTAATTGTCAAATTAATTAGGCAGTTTTATTACTTGGGCTCATTCAGCTAATTTGATGTTTTCAATCTAATTTCAGGAATTAATGAAGCATTGGGCTTAATCCGGATTTTGGTCGTGGACTTAAAGAGGGCAAATAAAGCAACGTTTACCTTAGTTAATTTTTAATTAGGAGATTGCAATCAATTGTATGTTGTTCAATGTTTATTTCGTTTTGGGCCAGAATAATGTAATAGGGCCCAGTGACTCTGAGTGACCCTTATATATAATAGCCTTGGGATTCGTGAAAGGGGATTCTGTTAAGCTATTATTCAGAGCATAGGGTTTAGGGTTTTACGTTTTTGGAGCTTATTGTTACGGTTCACATAATGCACTTTTCCATTCTCTACTTCTAATTGCAATTTCGTTTTTATTTCTTCTTCTGCCTTTAGTTTCATTTTCATTCCTGCCTTAATTTCATTCGCATTTCTATTTCCAGTTTCATTTATGTTTCTATCTTTAGCTTCAATTTCATTCTCGTTTCTATTTCCAGTTTCATTTACGTTTCTATCTTTAGCTTCAATTGCGTTTTCTGTTTTTGGTTGAAATTATGGAAGGCTAAATGTCTGGTGTTGTTTCCTTCTGAGGATGAAGCTTAACTCTCTTCGAGGTTCTATTTATAATGTAGCTTCCTGGCAGTTTTCCCTTCACCAATTAACCCACATGCATTCTGTTAATCTGTACATGCTTCGTGTTCGATTAATTGCCTCTATGCTTAAATTGCGTTTGTGCTTAATGAACAAGGGGTTAATTGGTGTATGTGTTGCATAATCACATATTGACAGCCCTAAATTGATTTTCGTTTAGTAAATTAAAATAGGGTTGGATTAAGTGGTTAACTGTTAGGGATGAATTCTTCATAACCTAGGATAAGAGAATGTCTTCTGAATCAGAGGAAACAACACATTTTTACTACTATTAATTTCATATTTCAGTTCGCTTGTTCTGTAATTCACACAACAACAACCCCCCATTGTTACTGTTACTGCTAGTATATTATGAACAATTGGTTTATCATTGCTCGTTGGGAAACGACCTAGGATCACTTCCTAGTTACTGCATTTTAATGTTTATTTGATTCGGATACGACCTCGATCAAATTTGGCGCCGTTGCCGGGGAGCAGTGTCCAAAGGTTCATAATTCGTGCTTTATGTTTAGTAGTTTTATGCTTTCATGTTGTGTTAGTGTGTTTAGAGTATGGTTATTTTGTTTAGTGTGGTGTTTTGTTTTAGTTTTTCTATTCAACGCTTCCCCTGTTTCAGTTTTTGTATTTTGCTGTGAATAGTGCTTTGCGATGGATTTAGCGACCGCTTTTGTTGAACTGGGAAACAGGGTAATAATGGAAATCCCTTAGCGACAGATTTAGAGACCACACTTGTTGAATTAATTGGGATTTTTTGTTTTGGTAGCTATAGTTGTTATTTTTGGATGAATTTTTTTGTGGTCACTTCTTTTGATCCATTTTTTGTGGGAAAAATAGTTGGAGCCCTTAGTTTGGTCAGATTTGAAAGTTCCCTAAAAGTAGCAAATTTGATTTTTGTCAAAACTTCAAACGGCCATAACTTTTGCTCCGATTATCAAAATCGCTATTATTATATATGTATTTCGGGTAGAAAAAATTTCCCATGCCGTGGCAGCCTGCCATAGGCTAGCTGAGGTCTCCTTCTTCCAAAAATTGCGATTTTGTCAAAAGTTTTTTTTTTATTTTCCAAGTATTATTCTCTTATTTTTCTTAACTTATCATTTTTAGATTCTATAGTTAGACTTTGAATTTTCGTTTGAAATTTTTTGTGCTATCTTCTCATCATTTTATAAGGTTTCTCAAAAAATTTCAAGTCATTTGGATATCATTTAATGGTAGCTGTAGTTCAAAGCTACACTATTACTTGCATAAGAAGACAACTAGTTGTGTGCATGCTGAATGTAGTGTATGACTAGAGGCAATCCATCTGACTTACAACCCTTTGATCCTGAGATAGATAGGACATGTCATAGATTAGTTAGACATCATTTTATACCTTTTGAGCATCCTGAGCATTCTGTTACTGGAGAGTCTGTGCATTCTGTTATTGGTGATTTTGAACATCCTGATTTTGAGCATTATAATTTTGAACATTCTGATTGTGAACATTCTGAGAACATGGCACAACCTCCACCCCGTGAGAGGACTCTAACGGAAATGACTGCACCTGATTTCACCTACGAAAGCCTGTGCATCCAATACCCTGATGAGGATGTCCCATATGTTCTTAAAACTGGACTGATCCATTTGCTTCCAAAGTTTCATGGCCTTGCAGGTGAGGACCCACACAAAAATCTGAAAGAATTCCATATTGTCTGCTCCACCATGAAATCCCCAGATGTCTAGGAGGATCACATATTTCCTCATTCTTTAGAAGGAGTGGCAAAGGACTGGCTTTATTACCTTGCTCCACGGTCCATCATGAGTTGGGATGACCTCAAGAGAGTATTCTTAGAAAAAAATTTTCCCTGCTTCCAAGACCACGACCATCAGAAAGGATATTTCAGGCATTAGGCAACTCAGTGGAGAGAGCCTATATGAATAGTGGGAGAGATTCAAAAAACTATGTGCCAGTTGCCCTCACCACCAGATTTCGAAGCGGCTTCTTCTCCAATATTTTTATGAAGGACTCAGTAACATGGAGAGAAGCATGATAGATGCTGCCAGTGGTGGAGCCCTTGGAGACATGACCCCTGCTGAAGCCAGGAATTTAATTGAGAAGATGGCTTCCAACTCCCAGCAATTTAGTGCCAGAAATGATGTTATTGTCATTAGAGGAGTGCATGAAGTAGCCACGAATTCATCTTCATCAGCTGAAACTAAGAAGCTTGAAGGTAAACTAGATGCCTTGGTTAACCTGGTAACCCAGCTGGCCTTGAATCAGAAATATGTACCTGTAGCAAGAGTTTGTGGTTTATGCTCCTCTGCTGACCACTATACAGACCTTTGCCCCTCTATGTAGAAACCTGGAGCAATTGAGCAGCCTGAAGCTTATGCTACAAACATTTACAATAGACCTCCTCAATCTTAGCAGCAAAATCAACCACAGCAGAACAATTATGACCTCTCCAACAACAGATACAATCCCGGATGGAGGAATCACCCTAATCTCAGATGTCTAGCCCTCAACAACAACAACAGCAGCCTGCTCCTTCCTTCCAAAATGCTGCTGGCCCAAGCAGACCATACATTCCTCCACCAGTCCAACAACAGTAACAGCCCCAGAAATAGCAAACAGTTGAGGCTCCTCCGCAACCTTCCCTCGAAGAACTTGTGAGGCAAATGAGTATGCAAAACATGTAGTTTCAACAAGAGACCAGAGCCTCCATTCAGAGCTTAACTAATCAGATGGGACAATTGGCTGCACAGTTAAATCAACAACAGTCCCAGAATTCTGACAAGCTGCCTTCTCAATCAGTCCAGAATCCCAAAAATGTGAGTGCCATTTCATTGAGGTTGGGAAAGCAATGTCAAGGACCTCAACCAGTAACACCTTCCTCATCCGCAAATGAACCTGCCCAACTTCACTCTACTCCAGAAAAAGATGATGACAAAAATTTAAAGAGTAAGTTACCTAACAATTTCTGTGCAGGTGAATCTTCCACTGGTAATTCTGATTTGCAGAAGCAACATATCCCTCTTCCATTCCCTCCAAGAGCAGTTCCCAACAAAAAAATGGAAGAGGCGGAGAAGGAGATCTTGGAAACATTTAGAGAAGTAGAGGTAAACATACCTCTACTGGATGCAATAAAGCAAATTCCAAGATATGCTAAATTCTTGAAGGAGTTGTGCACTAATAAGCGGAAGCTTAAAGGAAGTGAAAGAATTAGCATGGGCAGAAATGTCTCCGCATTGATTGATAAATCTGTCCCCCAAATCCCTGAAAAATGTAAACATCCAGATACATTCAGCATACCTTGTATTATAGGGAACAGTAAGTTTGACAATGCCATGCTAGATTTAAGAGCTTCTGTTAGTGTTATGCCTCTGTCTATTTTTAATTCTCTATCTCTAGGTCCTTCGCAGTCAACTAATGTGGTAATTCATTTAGCTAATAGAAGTGTTGCCTATCCTGCTGGTTTCATAGAGGATGTCTTAGTTAGAGTTGGTGAACTGATTTTCCCTATTGATTTCTATATTTTGAATATGGAGGAGGGATTTTCTCAAGGATCAGTTCCCATCATTCTAGGCAGACCCTTTATGAAAACTGCTAGAACTAAGATAGATATATATCCAGGCACACTATCTATGGAGTTTGGTGATATAACTGTTTATTTTAATATTCTTGATGCTATGAAACACCCATCTGAAGATCTTTCTGTATTTCGTGCTGAAATAATTGACCATGTTGTTGATGAATACATGACTGATCTTTATTCTAATCTGCATGCATGTCACTCTTCATGCATTGAGTTTGAAATTGTACTTGATCATATGTCTGAATTTGATGCTGAGAGTGAATCTGAAATTGATATTGATTACATGTCTGGTGATGTTTTACCTCTTGAGATTGATTTTATAGAGTCAAATAGAACTAACCATGTTTCAGGAAGTACACATACCTCTGACTTTCTTTATGAGGTACAGGCTGAGAAACCATCTCTTTCTACCACTATCCAGCCGGCCACACCAGAATTGAAGCCTCTGCCATCAAATTTAAAATATGCTTACTTGGATGATAGCAAAAGTTTTCCAGTAATTATATCTACCTCCCTTACTGAAGAGCAAGAGGAGAAGCTGTTATCTGTTCTCAGGAAGCATAAGAAGGCTATAGGCTGGACCCTGGCGGGCATTCCTGGTATTAGCCCATCCACATGTATGCATCGAATAAATTTAGAGGATGAGGCTAAACCAGTAAGACAGCCACAGTGAAGACTCAACCCAATGATTCTTGATGTAGAGAAGAAGGAGATAACCAAGCTTTTGCAAGCTGGAATCATTTATCCTATCTTCGACAGCCAATGGGTGAGTCCCGTCCAGGTTGTCCCGAAGAAAATCGGCCTCACCATGATAAAAAATGAGAAAGAGGAGCTGATTCCTACTCGGGTGCAGAACAGTTGGAGAGTCTGCATCGACTATAGGAGGCTGAACCAGGTTACCAAAAAGGACAATTTCCCCTGTCATTCATTGACCAGATGCTTGAACGCCTGGCAGGTAAATCTCACTACTGTTTCCTTGATGGTTTTTCTGGTTATATGCAAATCACTATTGCTCCTGAGGATCAGGAAAAAACCACATTCACTTGCCCCTTCGACACTTTTGCCTATAGGAGGATGCCTTTCGGCCTATGCAATGCCCCTGGTACCTTCCAGCGATGCATGATCAGTATTTTCAGTGATTTTTTAGAAAATTGCATAGAGGTGTTTATGGATGATTTCACTGTATATGGATCCTCTTTTGATGTTTGTTTGGATATTCTGGAAAAGGTTTTTAATAGATGCATTGAAACTAACCTTGTTCTAAATTTTGAAAAATGTCATTTTATGGTTGAGCAAGGTATAGTTTTAGGCCACATTATTTCCAATAAGGGCATTGAAGTAGATCCTGCAAAAATTTATGTTATATCACAATTGCCTTACCCTTCTTGTGTGTGAGAGGTGCGATCTTTTCTTGGTCATGTAGGATTCTACAGGCGCTTTATAAGAGATTTTAGCAAAGTAGCCCTTCCACTGTCCAACTTGTTGCAAAAGGAGGTGGAGTTTGACTTTAATGATAAATGCAAAGAAGCTTTTGATTGCCTCAAAAGAGCACTAACTACCACCCCCATCATTCAGGCACCCGACTGGACAGCCCTTTTTGAGCTTATGTGTGATGCATCAAATTATGCATTAGGGGTTGTCCTTGCTCAGAAAATTGATAAATTGCCCAGGGTGATATATTATGCTTCTAGGACTTTAGATGCTGCCCAAGCGAATTATACTACTACTGAGAAAGAGCTACTAGCCATAGTATTTACTCTTGAAAATTTTCGTTCTTATTTTCTTGGTACTTGCATTATTGTTTATACTGACCATGCAGCTCTAAAGTACTTGTTAAAAAAGGCTGATTCTAAGCCTAGGTTGATCCGATGGATGCTCTGGCTCCAAGAGTTTGACTTGGAGATCCGTGATAGGAGTGGAGCACAAAATTTAGTTGCTGATCATTTGAGTCGGATCGAACATGTGTCTGATGAGGATTCACCCATTCGGGATGATTTCCCGGATGATCATTTGTATATATTGTATAGTATTTCTGATTCTTCTTCTACTCCTTGGTTTGCTAACATTGTCAATTATTTAGTTGCTTCTGTTTTTCCTCCCTTAGCATCTAAGGCTCAAAAAGATAAAATTAAAAGTGATGGTAAGCATTTTATTTGGGATGACCCCTACTTGTGGAAATTGTGCAGTGATCAGGTCATTAGACGATGCATTCCAGATCATGAGACTGACTCAGTCCTGCGGTTCTGTCATTCTTCTGCACCGGGAGGTCATCTGGGTGTTCAAAGGACAGCTCGCAAAGTGCTTGATTGTGGCTTTTATTGGCCCACAATCTTTAAAGATGCGTGTAAGATTTGTAGCACTTGTGAGCAGTGTCAGAGAGCAGGAAGTGCACTTACATGGCGACAACAAATGCCTCAGCAACCTATGCTATTCTGTGAGGTGTTTGATGTCTAGGGCATAGATTTCATGGGCCCTTTTCCTGTCTCTTTTGGTTATGTTTACATTCTCTTTACAGTTGATTATGTTTCAAAATGGGTGGAAGCCAAGCCCACTAGAACTAATGATGCTAAGGTTGTTGCAGATTTTGTCATATCTATTCTGTTTTGCAGGTTTGGAGTACCTAAAGCAATCGTTAGTGATCAAGGAACCCATTTTTGCAACAAATCAATGCATGCCTTGCTTAAAAAGTACAGGGTTGTACACAGAGTATCCACACCATACCACCCCCACACCAATGGACAGATAGAAATTTCTAACAGGGAGATCAAGAGAATTTTAGAGAAGATTGTGCAGCCAAGCAGGAAAGATTGGAGTACCAGGCTTGATGATGCTCTTTGGGCACATCGGACTGCCTACAAAGCACCCATAGGAATGTCTCCTTATCGGGTTGTCTTTGGAAAGACATGTCATCTTCCAGTGGAGATTGAGCACAAAGCATACTGGGAAGTGAAAACCTGCAACTTCTCTATGGATCAAGCTGGTGAGGAAAGAAAGTTGCAACTGAGTGAGTTAGATGAGATCCACCTAGAAGCCTACGAGAATGCCAAGTTCTACAATGAAAAGACCAAGAAGTTCCATGATAGCATGATAATTAAGAAGGACTTCATGGTTGGGCAAAAAGTGTTATTGTATAATTCTAGGCTTGGACTTATGAGTGGTAAGTTGAGGTCTAAGTGGATTGGTCCCTTTGTTGTTACTAATGTTTTTCATTATGGTACAGTTGAGATCAAAAGTGACTCCACAAACAAAAGCTTCAAGGTCAACGGACACCCACTTAAGCCATTCCTCACAAACCCTTCTTTAGTGGACGTAGTGGTGGAAGAGACTTCCTTACTCCACCCTACTCTTCCTCCACCATGACTTAGGGAGTTCTTCTTTTCCTATCTCCTTCTTTGCTTTTATTACACTTGTCCGATTCTATTTGATGGTTTAATTGCTTTTAATCTTTTAATTGTGATACATTGAGGACAATGTGTTGTTTAAGTATGGGGGGGAGTGTTCTTTGGTTTTGCTAGTTTTGTCGGTTTTGTTAATTTTGTTAGTTGTGTTAAATTTGTTAATTTTGTTAGTTTTGTTGGGTTTTATTTTCTTATTTTTTTCTTAATGTGCACTTATTCCCCATTGCTCCTCTATTCCTTTGGGATTTAGCCATTTATTCCATATTTTTCCCTACCTTGTCCTTGGTCCCATTACAATCTTAAAAGACCTTTTGATCCTCATGTGCTTGTGTTTATGGGTTGATTGTCAATTTTAGAATCTTGCCAAGTTTATGTGGTGTTGGTTTTCATGGGTGCTTTGAGGGTAAATAGTAGCCTAGACACTTGAGAGATAGAGTGTATATCTTGTGAGGCTTTATCACTTTTCATTCTTGAGCTGATTAACTATTTTGCCATGATTGGGTTGCTTGGATGGTTTTCATAGATGTCTTGACTCTTTGGATCTCTTCATGTTAGATGTTACTCATTCCTTGATGTTCATTGAGAAATATGTGAATGTTTTTATTTGTCTCTCTTTGATATCCTTGGATTTTGTTCTTTGTTTCATTTTGCCTAGGAGTGCAAAAGGCTAAGTATGGGGGGTTTTGATGTGCCATTATTTTCTCCTATTTCTTAAACCCTTTTTGCACCATTTTAATTACTAATTAGTCTTAATTGTCAAATTAATTAGGCAGTTTTATTACTTGGGCTCATTCAGCTAATTTGATGTTTTCAATCTAATTTCAGGAATTAATGAAGCATTGGGCTTAATCCGGATTTTGGTCGTGGACTTAAAGAGGGAAAATAAAGCAACGTTTACCTTAGTTAATTTTTAATTAGGAGATTGCAATCAATTGTATGTTGTTCAGTGTTTATTTCGTTTTGGGACAGAATAATGTAATAGGGCCCAGTGACTCTGAGTGACCCTTATATATAGTAGCCTTGGGATTCGTGAAAGGGGATTCTTTTAAGCTATTATTCGGAGCATAGGGTTTAGGGTTTTACATTTTTGGAGCTTATTGTTATTGTTCTCGTAATGCACTTTTCCATTCTCTACTTCTAATTGCAATTTCATTTTTATTTCTTCTTCTGCCTTTAGTTTCATTTCCGTTCCTGCCTTAATTTCATTCTCGTTTCTATTTCTAGTTTCATTTATGTTTCTGTCTTTAGCTTCAATTTCATTCTTGTTTCTATTTCCAGTTTCATTTACGTTTCTGTCTTTAGCTTCAATTGCATTTTCTGTTTTTGGTTGAAATTATGGAAGGCTAAATTTCTAGTGTTGTTTCCTTCTGAGGACAAAGCTTAACTCTCTTCGAGGTTCTATTTATAATGTAGCTTCTTGGCAATTTTCCCTTCACCAATTAACCCACATGCGTTCTGTTAATCTGTGCACGCTTCATGTTCGATTAATTGCCTCTATGCTTAAATTGCGTTTGTGCTTAATGAACAAGGGGTTAATTGGTGTATGTGTTGCATAATCACATATTGACAGCCCTAAATTGATTTTCGTTTAGTAAATTAAAATAGGGTTGGATTAAGTGGTTAACTGTTAGGGATGAATTCTTCATAACCTAGGACAAGAGAATGGCTTCTGAATCAGGGGAAACAACACATTTTTACTATTATTAATTTCATATTTCAGTTCGCTTGTTCTTTAATTCACACAACAAACACCCCCCCCCATTGTTATTGTTACTGCTAGTATATTATGAACAATTGGTTTATCATTGCTCGTTGGGAAACGACCTAGTATCACTTCCTAGTTACTGCATTTTAATGTTTATTTGATTTGGGTACGGCCTCGATCAGTGAGAACTTCTTATCTGTCCCCTAGTTCGCTTGAAGCTCATGGATGGTGTTGTCATTGCCCCAGTGTAGGGCTCTAAGGTATCTGTTGTCATCGTTTGTCACATCTTGGTAGCAAGAAGAAATGAAAGAAACTGTACATGTTCTGGAAAGAGAATTTTTAAGCACAAGAAATATTTAAAGGATTTTCAATTTGACAAATTGAGCCAAATGACTCTTTCTCTACACAAATCTTTTTTTTTTAAGAAAGACAACTTTTAAGAAAGATAAAATGAGTTTGCATGAATGTATGTACTTATTATTTATTGATTTGGAAACACAGTCAATCAAATGTTTATTCAACTTTACATGTCGCTTACGGCACCCCCACCAAACATGTAGAACATGCAATCTCTGATTGGACAGACTTGCAGATCAACTCAGGAGCACAAGTCAATTGAGCAAACAAACCAATGACATACATTCATATTCCAGTGGAAGTTAAATAAATATGCAAAGATGTAATTATGAGAGAATGAGAGACAACGACATCAAATTCATCCATATTATTAGCATTGTGACTATTGTTTACAATAATAGCATAAACCTAAAAATCTTAATGAGTCATTGGAGACATCTAACAACAACCTTCAAATTGCCCCAAGCATCATGCATACTCAAGGTTATCAAAATTGAGAGTCTACGCAGACTCGTGAGAGCTCCGTAGACTCGACTCGTAGACTCGTAAGAGTCTACTTCGTAAAAAAAATATCTTTGGATGATAAGTAAATATATTCAAAATGCACCATTTTGCAAACAAATGACAATAAGCTCATAGTTCATACTGTTAGTCTATTGCAAAACAAGTTCTCAAAATTAAAGCATTTAAATAATTAAAAAAACCACAAATGTCTTTAAAGAAGCATGTCCAATCCTCTAATAGGATCATCTCCAAGAATATCATCACTTTCATCACCATCTCCATCATCATCAAGGTCTTTCTCAAATTGTGCATCATTATTAGGTTCCACCAAACTTAAATTATCTAGATCAAAAGCGTCTATAACTAGATCATTTGAACTTCCTCTAACATCTCCCACTAATTCAACATTGCCACCATCACCTTCACCTTGAGGTTGCTCATCCTCATCATTACATCCCTCTTCAGTTATCCATTCATCATCGGACTCAATCTCATCAAATGGAAGAGCAATACTTTTTTTTTTTTTTTACTTTTTAACTTCAAGTTATACATCACATAAACCAAGTCATTCATTTTGTTTTGTTGTAAGCGATTTCTTCTCTTTGTATGAACCTATAATTAAAAATCAAATTTTAATTACTATCTAAACCAAATAAGTAAAATTATCAAACAAATAAAATAAAGTCATAAGGTTGAATTGAATTACCATTTCAAATGAGCTCCAATTACACTCACACCCAAAAAAGCTACAAGTCAAGCTCAAAACACGAATAACAAATCTCCTCAACTCTGGAGTTCCATCACCAAACATCTCCCACCATTCTCCAGGTTGCATGACTTTTCTACTGTTCTTTGCCTCTTCCATAGAGAAAAGCCCCCTAGCAAAATGAAACTCAACAAGTTGCAAATTAATTTTTTTCCTTTCTATGACATCCTTGCCCAATCTTCTCATACACATGTGCAAGCCTTCTTTCACCTGAGGGTCATCATGTCTGAAAGTAGGTTCATAATGTAGATGAGGATTAAGATAATATGCAGCTGCATGCAAAGGCCTATGAAGCTTATGATCCCACCTCTCATCAATAATTTTCCCAATAGGCTCATAGCTACATAGTACATACATATCAAATATGCTATATTAGAAATAGTTAAAACTTAAAATAACACACAAGTAAATTTTAAATGTGAGAAAGTTTAGAAATTTTACCTTTTCTTGATGTTATTAAAGTTTCATTTTATCTTCTCTTTTGCATTTTCCATCTCCTCATATATGAAACCCATGGGGGGTTTTACATCTGAATCCACCAATTGAAGGATCACCATAAGAGGGGCAGCAACTTTGAGGCACATGGTTACGTTCTTCCAAAATCGACTATCCAAAGCCGCATTCTGTACTTTTCTCCCCTCTTGTGAAGTTCCAAACTTGCTTGTTTTCCACTCTTTAGAGCTAAACATGCTCATTAGTGATGCTTTCAATTCATGAAGGCAAGCTAAATTTAAATAAGTCGTGGCAAATCTAGTCATAACAGACCTAATCAAGTCTCTTCCATTTGTGAACTTCTTCATGATGCTAATCAACATTGTTTTACCATAAATGTGGGTGGTGATCCTACTTCCCTTCTTTATAGTAGTCTGATGAACCTTCAAATGCTTCTCAAAATCTTCAAATATCAAATCAATGCAATGAGCAACACGTGGGGTCCAATACAAATGCTCTCGTTTCTGCATCAACAATTCTCCAGCTACTTTGTAATTTGCAGCATTATCAGTTATCACTTGGACTACATTCTCCTCTCCAACAAAATTCACTACATCATCCAACATCTTCAACACTTTGTTAGCTATTTTTGAGATGTCTGAGGTATCCAATGAATAAAGAAATACAATCCCTTTTGGACTGTTCACCAAAAAATTACAAATTGAATGTCTTTTTTTATCTGTCCACCCATCAGACATAATTGAGCAACCAGTTTTCTTCCACTCATCCCTAAATTCTTGAAGCATTACATCAGTATTTATACCTTCTTCATGAATACTGTTCAATTTTCTTCTCTTCTCTGATGCATTAGCAACCTCTGCAACAACTTTCATCATAAGCATCTTAACTTCTTCAGGCACTAAAGCACAAGGTTTAGAATCCCATCTAGTCCCAGCAAGATGATGCTTGAATCTGAAAATTCCCCCATTGTTGATCTTTGAGCAGTAGTTGCACTTAACTTTTTTACCATTCCATCTAGTCCCAGCAAGATGATGCTTGAATCTGAAAATTCCCCCATTGTTGATCTTTGAGCAGTAGTTGCACTTAACTTTTTTACCATTCCCTAAAACATCTGTCACATGTTTACACCCAATATTAGTCCTATTTCCTGGAGCATTTTTGCTTCTACTTGTTGCACCTGTGGATGTGCCTGTATTGGCATTTGATGAATTTGATCCATTCCCACTCCCAAACACACTGAAATGGAACACAAATAACCTTCATCAGAAGAAAATAAATACCCATAACAACCAAAGATAAAAAAAAAGGTAGAAAGAAACCAACAAAGAGTGTCATAAGATTCTCTCCATTCACTTGTGTTTTAATCTCAACTTTTTCAAAATCTAATTTATTTAATTATATTGAAACTGATATTCAGGTTGAACAATGAAGAGCCTATAATATATGTACAAAAAAATGAAATCCGAGCTTTAGGCAAAGCCACAAGTAATCATTGATAAAAAGAAAAAGAAAAAAAAGTGGGCAAAAAAGTTGTACTGGAGGTACAGAAAGGAGTATTTTTCTCCTCCCCTGTATAACACTATAGTATAGAGTAAGTCTTAAAACAACAACAACAGGAAGACTGAAATTTCAAAGGAAAACAACTAAAAAGAAAAGTATATGTGTCGCAACCTACCCTTCGGCGGGAGGGCGACCCGTGACTCGCGGGATGCGTGTTCCACGAAAGGAATACGCGCGGAGTCACCACCAACGTTTATTTGAGGAAAACGTCGGAAAAACCGGAAAAGACGCGATCTACGAACTTTTAAGTGAAAGGTTCGGGAGTTGTATTTACGCACGGGGAAGGTATTAGCACCCCACAGGTCCGTCCCAAGGGACGACAGCCTTTAATCGAATGTGCAAACATGACTTTGATTTTTATGTTCCCTTTTATGTTCTTATATCCTTTATACCCTTTTTATATATTTTTTTCTTTTTTGTGGTCGACAAGGGTGTTTCCCTTTGCTCCTACGTATTCCTCAATTTGGGATGAGAAAATCAGACCTACGTAGTTCTTTCGGAACAAAGTGTTTGGTTAAGTTGTTTTTGTCTTTTTTGCAAAATATGTTTTTATTGAACAAAAGGTCATTTAAGGTGTTGAACCATTAAACGGTCTTTTGATTTTGAAAGGGGAGAAACGTTAAGGCATTGGACCATTAACGATCTCTTGTTTTTGAAAGGAGAGAAACGTTAAGGCATTGGACCATTAACGATCTCTTGGGGTGGTCGACAAAAGCGGGGCTTTTGCTCCTACGTATCCTCAATGAGGAACTCAGACCTACGTAGTTCTTTCTTTTTGTCAAGTGATTCTTTTTTACTTAAGTGGTGATCATTTTAAGGCGTTGGACCTTAAAAAATGATCCATTTTACTTAGTGAGAAATTGAAATGACAAACTTCAAAAGCCTATTTTTGTGGACGAGCTTGACTAGGCGAGTTGATTTTAGCCTTAGTTTCACTTTAGTTATTAATCAATTCGATTAAGAATGAGAAATCCCAAAGAGAAAACGTCCGATTGATTTTCCGCTTTATTTTACTAAAAGATGTTTTTTTTTATTATTATATTATTTTTTTTACCTCTTTTTGATTTCCAACGTGGTTACAGCACGACCGAACGGTCGGAATTTATTTTAACCGAAGTTAACGGATAATACAATTCAAACGTTCGGTGGAAATTTATTTTATTTTTAAGTTAAGCGAGAAATGACTTAAGTAAAATGGCTTAAGCACGTCAAGAGGGGGTATAAAAAGTAAACAAAACGAGAATAAAAATGCACGAAACACAATGTGGACCACTACGGGTACATAGAATGAATCGAAAAGCTTGGTTCGAGGTATTTACCCGTTGAAGATCGAAGAACGATGAAGAACGGATGAAGAAC
Organism: Glycine max; assembly: GCF_000004515.6. NCBI lineage: Eukaryota > Viridiplantae > Streptophyta > Magnoliopsida > Fabales > Fabaceae > Glycine > Glycine max. The sequence continues at coordinate 12,990,363 of NC_016088.4, read as the reverse complement.
GTCGAAGAACGGTTGAAACTTTTGCGAAATTCCTCACGGAAAATGTTACGAAAACGTTTCGGAAGCGCCTCGGCTTAGATTTTCTTCACGGAAACAATTTTTCCAAGCAAATTCGAAAGAGAGAGAAGTGCCTAAGGGGCTGAACCCTTTTCTTCTTCACTTCCTCCCCTATTTATAGCAAAATAGGGGAGGTGGTTGCCGCCCAGCTCGCCCAGGCGAGCCAGGTTGCTTCCTCCAGAAGCAACAGCCTTCTGGAGGAATATTCTGGAAGGCCCAAGTGGGCCTGGGTGCTATTTGCACCCCCATTTTTACTAAGTACACCCCCCTCTGCTGTTTTTTGGTGATTCTTTTTTCGTAAAGTTACGGAAACTTACGAATTTCGTAACGATACTTGTTTTCTTTCCGTAATGTTACGGAACCTTGCGGATTACATAATCATCCCCCTTTTGACTTACGGAATGTTACGGAACCTCACTTAATTATGCAACGATGCTTCCATTTGATTTCCGGTGTGTCACGGAAACTTACGGATTGTGCATCAATATTTTTTTGGTTTTTCGGCATGTCCTGGAATTTCACAAATTGCCTAATAATGGGTGTCAAGCACCTCACAAGGACCAAAGAAAGGTCGCATGTCATCAAGCAAAGGTCCCCGGACGAAATTAGGGTATGACAGTTGCCCCTCTTTACTTGCCTTTTATTGGAGATAAAAGGAAAGTAAAGATAAGACACTAATTTCGTTCCTCTCGATTGACGAGAATCACGGGTTACCATGACTTGTCGTTCCTAGAATTTCACAAATTGCCTAATGATGGATGCCAAGCACCTCACAAGGACCAAAGAATGGTCGCATGTCATCAAGCAAAGGTCCCCGGACGAAAATCAGTGTATAACACTAATTTCGCTCCTCTCGGTTGACGAGAGTCGCGGGTGACCATGACTTGTCGTTCCTAGAATTTCACAAATTGCCTAATGATGGATGCCAAGCACCTCACAAGGACCAAAGAAAGGTCGCATGTCATCAAGCAAAGGTACCCGGACGAAAATTAGTGTATGACACTAATTTCGCTCCTCTCGGTTGACGAGAGTCGCGGGTGACCATGCAATTTCCGCATGTAAATGACTTGTTGTTCCCGAAGGAACAAAAGGTGCAGAAGACTATGTCAGCCTCTGCATGCTATCAAGCGTTCTGTCTTACAGATAGAAAAAGAATGTTTATACGGATAACCACTTGGGTATTTCCGCGTATCATCGGGCCCGCCGCCTCTGGATGATACAAGGGTGCAGAATGACCAAACTTGGTCTCTGCTTGTCATCGGGCCCGCCGCCTCTGGATGACAAAAGGGTGCGGATAACCGTAAGGTATCTCCGCGTATCATCGGGCCCGCCGCCTCTGGATGATACAAGGGTGCAGAATGACCAAACTTGGTCTCTGCTTGTCATCGGGCCCGCCGCCTCTGGATGACAAAAGGGTGCAGATAACCGTAAGGTATCTCCGCGTATCATCGGGCCCGCCGCCTCTGGATGATACAAGGGTGCAGAATGACCAAACTTGGTCTCTGCTTGTCATTGGGCCCGCCGCCTCTGGATGATACAAGGGTGCAGAATGACCAAACTTGGTCTCTGCTTGTCATCGGGCCCGCCGCCTCTGGATGACAAAAGGGTGCGGATAACCGTAAGGTATCTCCGCGTATCATCGGGCCCGCCGCCTCTGGATGATACAAGGGTGCAGAATGACCAAACTTGGTCTCTGCTTGTCATCGGGCCCGCCGCCTCTGGATGACAAAAGGATGCGGATAACCGTAAGGTATCTCCGCGTATCATCGGGCCCGCCGCCTCTGGATGATACAAGGGTGCAGAATGACCAAACTTGGTCTCTGCTTGTCATCGGGCCCGCCGCCTCTGGATGATAAAAGGGAGCGGATAACCGTAAGGTATCTCCGCGTATCATCGGGCCCGCCGCCTCTGGATGATACAAGGGTGCAGAATGACCAAACTTGGTCTCTGCTTGTCATCGGGCCCGCCGCCTCTGGATGATAAAAGGGAGCGGATAACCGTAAGGTATCTCCGCGTATCATCGGGCCCGCCGCCTCTGGATGATACAAGGGTGCAGAATGACCAAACTTGGTCTCTGCTTGTCATCGGGCCCGCCGCCTCTGGATGACAAAAGGGTGCGGATAACCGTAAGGTATCTCCGCGTATCATCGGGCCCGCCGCCTCTGGATGATACAAGGGTGCAGAATGACCAAACTTGGTCTCTGCTTGTCATTGGGCCCGCCGCCTCTGGATGATACAAGGGTGCAGAATGACCAAACTTGGTCTCTGCTTGTCATCGGGCCCGCCGCCTCTGGATGACAAAAGGGTGCGGATAACCGTAAGGTATCTCCGCGTATCATCGGGCCCGCCGCCTCTGGATGATACAAGGGTGCAGAATGACCAAACTTGGTCTCTGCTTGTCATCGGGCCCGCCGCCTCTGGATGACAAAAGGATGCGGATAACCGTAAGGTATCTCCGCGTATCATCGGGCCCGCCGCCTCTGGATGATACAAGGGTGCAGAATGACCAAACTTGGTCTCTGCTTGTCATCGGGCCCGCCGCCTCTGGATGATAAAAGGGAGCGGATAACCGTAAGGTATCTCCGCGTATCATCGGGCCCGCCGCCTCTGGATGATACAAGGGTGCAGAATGACCAAACTTGGTCTCTGCTTGTCATCGGGCCCGCCGCCTCTGGATGACAAAAGGGTGCGGATGACCGTAAGGTATCTCCGCGTATCATCGGGCCCGCCGCCTCTGGATGATACAAGGGTGCAGAATGACCAAACTTGGTCTCTGCTTGTCATCGGGCCCGCCGCCTCTGGATGACAAAAGGGTGCGGATAACCGTAAGGTATCTCCGCGTATCATCGGGCCCGCCGCCTCTGGATGATACAAGGGTGCAGAATGACCAAACTTGGTCTCTGCTTGTTATCGGGCCCGCCGCCTCTGGATGACAAAAGGATGCGGATAACCGTAAGGTATCTCCGCGTATCATCGGGCCCGCCGCCTCTGGATGATACAAGGGTGCAGAATGACCAAACTTGGTCTCTGCTTGTCATCGGGCCCGCCGCCTCTGGATAACAAAAGGGAGCGGATAACCGTAAGGTATCTCCGCGTATCATCGGGCCCGCCGCCTCTAGATGATACAAGGGTGCAGAATGACCAAACTTGGTCTCTGCTTGTCATCGGGCCCGCCGCCTCTGGATGACAAAAGGATGCGGATAACCGTAAGGTATCTCCGCGTATCATCGGGCCCGCCGCCTCTGGATGATACAAGGGTACAGAATGACCAAACTTGGTCTCTGCTTGTCATCGGGCCCGTCGCCTCTGGATAACAAAAGGGTGCGGATAACCGTAAGGTATCTCCGCGTATCATCGGGCCCGCCGCCTCTGGATGATACAAGGGTGCACGTCACATGACCTCAGGGTCAGTATGACAAAGATTATGGGGCGGCCGACAAAAGCAAGGCTCTTGCTCCTACGTATCCTCCAATGAGGAAATCAGACCTACGTAGTTCTGGATAACTTGTGAGACTTGAAAAGTCTCCATCGGAAAATGCTGACATCTCCGGAAAAGGCGCAGATGACCACATTGGCCTCTGCTCATCAATCACACTTGGGGTCACTGAATGACGAGGTGCGGATAACCGTAAGGTGTCTCCGCGGGCTACCAGCTCTTGGGTCATGGTAACAAAAAGCGGCGCGGTCGACAAAAGCGAGGCTTTTGCTCCTACGTATCCTCCAATGAGGAACTCAGACCTACGTAGTTCTGGATAACTTGTGAGACTTGAAAAAGTCTCGGTGTTTTCTCCACTAAAATGCAAACATGCTTTAGCAAAGAGACAAATATTCCAACTGATTTAGAGCAGCATATGCTTTTTTGAGTGAAAAACAATGCGTCTACTGGGGAAGGAGAGTCTGCTGATGAAATCTCCCATAACCATAAATGAGATTTTGGATGTTAGCATTTCGTTTCTAAATGACCATTTAGAGGAAACACTGGGTTCGACAAAAATAGAAGAAATCCACTCAAAGTGTATCAATTTCGCACAGGTAAGTGTTTCATCCTAATTCCGAACCATAGATATGTCATGACTTGACTTTGCAAATTATTTCCTATCAAATCAAAAATTACATGCGTGATCATGGATCAAATAGGACTTCCCTTGGGAATGGGTTCTTTTGGGGAGTTTTTCGGCTTTTGATTATTTTTTTGCCTTTCCCTTTTCTGTTTTGGTTTTGCGCGAGGCGAACAAGTCACCGACGCACAGGATTTTGGTTGGTAATCAAAGGGAGAAGACCACTTTAGGTCATGGTTTCCTTTTCTTTCTTTTGTTCATTTGATGACAATTCTGTATTGTTCAGATATTGTCTGGTCCAAAGACCTCTCTGCACATTTCTTCTGGTTTCTTTGACCAGGAGCTTCCTTCTTTTTTACTTTCTCCCATTCTTTGGTTGGGAATTTTCTTTCTTTTCTTTTTTCTTTCTCCCACTCTTTGATTGGGAATTTCCTTTCTTTTCTTTTTTCTCTTTCTCCCACTCTTTGATTGGGAATTTCCACTTCCTTTTTTGCTTTCTCTTTGATTGGAAATTTCCTTTCCTTCTTTTTTTTGCTTCCGAGGGTAAGGTTTATGGTGAGTCAGGATTTTGGCTCAAGGCTTGTAGAATGGCTAGACATGATACATGTCAGGGTTTGGTTTGGTTCAAGGATAAAAAGGGATGCCCCACATTATTTCCATGACACAAATGCAAAAATGATGATTTGGAAATTTTATGCAAAACTGGTTATGCATGCACCTATGCGGACACTCAAGTGTCAAATTTTTATGGTCATGTGATGCTAGGGCTCAGGATTCTTTTCCTCTATTTTAAATCAACCCAATGTTTCCAAAATATGTTCTTTTATCAATTTGTGCATTCATCCGAGTCCATTTCGGGCGTCCGGGGAAATTTCACAGCATTCACCCTTCAGGTGTATACACATTTTTTCAAAAACTAGTTACGATCAGTGAATTTTTCCAAAGAAAAGTTGGAAGTCAACTCTTTTCAAAAGCATGTCGGTTTTTCAGCTAGACAACTTATTTTTCTTTTTCCATCTTTTTTTTCTTTTTTTTTTTTCATTTGTTCATTTTTTTTCTCGTTTGTTTTTTTTTCCTTTTTTTTTTTTATGAGGTATTTTGCTACCTAAACATGTGTATATTTTTGTGAGGTATTTTTGCTATATACATGCATATCCAAGGTATCTTGCTACCTAAACATACATATATATATATTTTGTGAGGTATTTTTTTGCTACATACACGCACATCTAAGGTATCTCTCTACCTAAACATACAAATATATATTTTGTGAAGTATTTTTTTGTTTACATACACGCACATCTAAGGTATCTCTCTACCTAAACATACATATATATATTTTGTGAAGTATTTTTTTGTTTACATACATGCATATCTAAGGTATTTTCACTACCTAAACATACATATATATATTTTGTGAGGTATGACTACCTTCCGAGCTTGCGCTTGTTTTATTTAAATCCCCAGGATCATGAGCAACTAGGTGCGTCCTACTATAAAAAGTGATCAAATAACAAGCATAGATTCAAAAGGTACTAGGTTGCCTCCTAGTAGCGCTTCTTTAACGTCTTTAGCTGGACGCCTTATGACTTGTCGGTCACTGACCTAGTACTTTGCTTACCTTTGGCTTTGGACTTGGTCGCTTATTGGTCGGCCATGGGTCGTAAGCAACGCTCTAACCTTTTTGTGGATGAGCTGAGGTGAACTCTAGAGGTGATGGCGGTGCGTCTGTTGCCCGCTGCCGGCCATCCCCAGGCTGCTGTGGTGTTTCGCCCTGCGCCTGCCTGGAGACGCAGTACTCCTTAATGAAAGCTCGATTAGTAGGGGGCCTGATGCCCTTGCTGGAGGTGACAGGTACTCTGTAGAACTGACAGAGACCCGTAATTAGAGCTTGACAACTCCAAGACCCTGTTGGACTTCTTCGGGTCCACTGGGTGTCTTGCAAGCGCGATCCCTGCAAACAATAGATGAAATCAGAAATCAGTTGGGGGAGGTGCATACTTATCTATGATGACGTGACCTTGCCGGGGGGGTACGGGCACCCTGTAGGATTGATAGAGGCCCGTAACCAGAGCTGGAAACCCCAGGGCCCTGTTGGACTTTTCCGGGTCCACTGGGTGTCTTTGTGGGTGCGATCCCTGCAAACAATAGATGGTATCAGAAATCAGTTGAACCATATGCATACTTACCCATGTCGGGACGACACAGACCAACTGATACTTTTGCAGGGGGAGATTGGCATTGCGGTCGCTGGGCAGAATGTTGCTAAGTAGCAATGTCATCTATATATGTGTAAGAGTGGTCATGTTGGTGCGCATGATCCGCACTCGTCTCTTTGCAGCAGCACGGGTGAAATCTTGCCCCGGTATGCATAGTAGCTGTGTGATAGCCTCCCTCTCTGGTTGTGCTCGCATAGTTGGCCCTCCTCCAATATCAGGGGGTGGCCCAGGGACCGTTAAAAGGAAACTACTGGTCCCTTAACCGGGAGTGCAAGTCTTGGTTAAGCATTTAAGGATAGAGGACCTTAAATTCTCTTAAGGTGCGGATGTGGAGCACACTGAAAATGAGGACACGTAGCCCTCTAAAGGTGAGGGCGTGCAACCCTCTCAAGGCGAGGATGTATAGTCCTCTGAAGGTGAGGGCGTGTAGTCCTCTCAAGGTGAGGGCGTGCAGCCCTCTGTTGGCGAGGACGTGTAGTCCTCTAAAGGTGAAGGCGTGTAGCCCTCTGTTGGCGAGGACGTGTAGTCCTCTAAAGGTGAGGGCGTGTAGCCCTACGAAGGTGAGGACATGTAGTCCTCTGAAGGTGAGGGTAACTAGTACCCAAGGCAAGGGCGAGTAGCCCTCTCAAGGCGAGGACGTGTAGTCCTCTGGAGGTGAGGGCGTGCAGCCCTCTGATGGTGAGGACATGTAGTCCTCTCAAGGCGAGGACGTATAGTCCTCTCAAGGTGAGGACGTGTAGTCCTCTGGAGGTGAGGGCGTGCAGCCCTCTGATGGTGAGGACATGTAGTCCTCTCAAGGCGAGGACGTGTAGTCCTCTCAACGGTGAGGGTAACTAGTACCCAAGGTGAGGGCGTGTAGCCCTCTCAAGGCGAGGACATGTAGTCCTCTGGAGGTGAGGGCGTGCAGCCCTCTGATGGTGAGGACATGTAGTCCTCTCAAGGCGAGGACGTGTAGTCCTCTCAACGGTGAGGGTAACTAGTACCCAAGGTGAGGGCGTGTAGCCCTCTCAAGGCGAGGACATGTAGTCCTCTGGAGGTGAGGGCGTGCAGCCCTCTGATGGTGAGGACGTGTAGTCCTCTCAAGGCGAGGACGTGTAGTCCTCTGACGGTGAGGGTAACTAGTACCCAAGGTGAGGGCGTGTAGCCCTCTCAAGGCGAGGACATGTAGTCCTCTGAAGGTGAGGGCGTGCAGCCCTCTGTTGGCGAGGACGTGTAGTCCTCTAAAAGTGATAGGTACAAGTACCCAAGGGTCCACCCTTATGAGAAAGCAAGAGATCGACTCATCGAGAGGGCCGGTCATCCCAAATCCACAAGATTTGGACATTAGATGTAGGAAATCTATGCAGTTAACATGATTTTTAGGGATGCAGATGCATGCAACCTTTGTCGTGAAATTTGGTAAATGCGGACTTCATATGAAACAATGCAATGTAATGGAAAGTTGTACAATGTTCATGACATTCTTTCCCTATTTTGTGATTTTGATTTTGATTTAATTTTTTTTTGGAAAACACAGATTGACTGTCCTTTTGAAAGAGGTGATAATTCATGCAACCTCATCCTATCTTTTTTGCAAATCTCTCCGGGAACTCCCTCAGAGTGTGTGTTCTGTTTGATTTAGTCACTTGACCATTTTGGAGTGACGGCAATGGAGTCGTTTGATGTTCGATCAATCCATTGAAATCCTAGGGTTTGTCCCCCTTTTTTTTTGTTAAAAACATCGATGGGTGAGAACTTTTAATCGGCCCCCATGTTCACTTGAGGCTCATGCACGGTGCCCCTCATTTCCCCAGTGTAAGGCTTTGAGGTACCAATCGTTGTCTTTTGTCATGACCTTGTAGGAGGGAACCTATTGGGTGAGAACTTCTAATCTGCCCCTAGGTTCGCTTGAGGTTTTTGCATGGTGCCTTTCGTTGCCCCAGTGTAGGGCTTAGAGGTACCAAGTGTTGTCTTGTTTTCACGACCTCGTAGTGAGGAAGAATGAAAGAAGCAGTTGATTCTTGCAAAAAGAATTTTCCAAGGACGAGAAATAGTTGAAGGATTTTTTTTAGTTGATGGATTAAGTCAAATGACTCCTATGTAGAAGCAAGATGTTTTGATGTCTTGATGACGCCAAAGGATCAAGTGCTTCCAAGTTTTATTCAAGACAAGAATCCAAGAAAGTCAAGATATATGATCAAGTTTGATCTCTTAGAATCTTTAGGAAGAAGTTTCCAAATTGAAGAAGCAAAAGGTTTGACCAAGGAATTCTATCCTTTCAAATTGAGATTTGCTCTCTGGTAATCGATTACTAGCAGTTTGAAAATGTTTTAATTCAAATTTTTTAAAACCTGTAATCGATTACATAAGTCTTGTAATTGATTACCAGAGGGGATTTTCAGAAAATAATTTCCAAGAGACATATCTATTCAAATGTTTTATGAATGGCCATTCAAATGTTTTAAAGAGAGTTTTCATTGCCCAAACAGTTTTATCCTCTCGAAAGATCAAGAGTTTTTCTGAACTGAAATGTCTTATCCTCTCAAAAAGATTCCTTGGTCAACCACTTGCTTATTCAATAAGGAATTTTGATTGATCTTCATTTTACAATCTACCTCTTTTATGAGAGACCTCTTCTTCTCTTCTTCTTATTTCTGAAAAGGGATTAAGAGACCGTGGGTCTCTTGTTGTAGAGGATTCCTGAACACAAGGGAAAGGTTATCCCTGTGTGCATTGTTAATCCGAAAAGAGAGAGTGATAGTTCAATTGGGGAATAGTCTTTGCATCTTAATTCAACCCCCCTTTTTCTTAAGGTAACTGAGGCCATTTGTCCAACATCCTATTCTTGATAACTCACTTCTCTCTAAAAAGACAAAATGAGGTCACATGAACGTCTATATTTTTACTTGAAAACACAGTCAATCAAATGCCTTTTTATTTTTTATTTTGAAACTTATTTTTTATTTTGAAACTTATTTGTTTTGAACTTTGCTCGTTGTTTTACGGTACCCCCACCAACGTGCAAGATGAGTAATCTCTGATTGAACGGTCTTGGAAGTCAACACTCAGGAGCGCAGGTTGCTTGAGCAAACAGACCAATGGCTTACACTCACATTCCGGTGGAAGTTGAATAAGCAAAGATGTGTTCGTGAGAGGATGTCCATTTTATCCATATCATTTAACATTGTAATTGTGGTTTATGGCATAAACTTGAAAATCCTGATGAGTCATAACAACAGCTTCCAGAATTGCCCCATGTATGGTGTTGCTTGTCAATGTTAGGATTCAACAAGCGATTCTCCTCAAATTTCAGCCAGCCCGTATCAATTAGACCTTGCACCTTACGCTTCAGAGCCCTACAATGCTCAATGGAACGCCCCGGGGCTTCTCCGTGACAAGCACACGTTGCGTTCGAGTCGTATTCTCGGAGAAATGGAGGTTGATGAACCTTGGCTAGGGTTATGGCTACCATTGAATTATCAAGTAGATATGGGATCAAGTTTAGCATATGACAACGGAATTTGGGGTGAACCCTACAGGCTTTTTGCTGCAAAATTCCTTTTTGTTGGTGTTTTTTTTTTTTTTTGGTTTGTGCTAAAGGTGGTCTTCGTCATTGGAAGTGCGGTAGACAGGCTTTGTGGTTGATTTAGGGATGGCCTTTGTGGATAACTGGGTGGTGGGTAAGGAGGAGGTTTGTTATTGGCTGAGTAATGACATTGTTGGGTTGGTGGGAAACTTGGCCGTATAGGAATGGCAGTCACAGCATGGGTTTCTCCCTCTTTCTCACCCTCTTCATTTGCCCCAGTTTTCTCAGTCGTCCTAGTAGGATGATCAAATTTGCCTCTTTTCGGATCCACTTCGATCTTTTTGCTGGCGAAGACCAAATCTGTAAAACTTGAAGGTGTGTAACCCACCATTTTTTTCATAGTAGAACACTGGTCACGTGTCTACTATCATTGTGATAATCTCTTTCTCTGTTTTTGGGGGTGCTACTTGAGTTGCCAAGTCTCTCCATCTTTGGGCGTATTCTTTGAAAGATTCGTGCCCCCTTTTTGCACACTTTTTGTAGTTGCATCCTATCCGGAGCCATATCAGAATTGTACTGACACTGTTTAATGAAGGCAACCATTAGGTCCTTCCAAGAATGGACTCAAGAAGGTTCCTAAGTTAGTATACCAGGCGACAGTTGTCCTAGTAAGACTTTCTCAGGAAAAATGTATCAGCAGTTTCTCATCTTTTGCGTATGCCCCCATCTTCCGACAGTACATCTTTAGATGGTTCTTGGAGCGAGTAGTCCCCTTGTACTTGCCAAAGTCCGGCACCTTGAACTTGGGAATGACCATGTTTGGGTATTAGGAACAACTTTTCTAGGTTAGCAAAGGCATAATCTTCACCTCCTTCAATGGCCCTGAGCCTTTCCTTTAGATGATCCGCCTTTCCCTTTTCGGCCATAGCAAGAGGGGCTCTTCCCACCGCAAAATGCAATGGTTGTGGTTGTGGACGAAACTGAGGGCCCTCCAAAGTGTTTTCAAAGGGTATACCACCAACTGCTTGCCCTTCAGTGGCATATCCGAGCCAAGGCTCGAAGTCAGCTAGATTGTGGTGGGGAATTTCATGTGTCTCCCCCATGGTTTGAGAGATATGTGCCTGATGAGGTTATTGGTTCTCAATGAGTATCGGAGTGGAGTTATTGAGATTTTCATTGAGAGTGTATGCCACATTGGGTGGTGTATAGTTGGGAGGCAAGCCATATGATGGGAAGGCGTGCTCGTTTTGAATTTACACATCATGGGGTCGTCCGTACTTCCCAAATCTTTGCCTACCATATTTGAGGTTGGATGATTCATTTGCTTGAGGCCAGATGGGAGCATCGGGTTCACCTTAGCGACAGCGCTAGTAGCGGCAACTATAACCGCATTTGGCTTCCATTATCTTCTTCATGCTCATCATGGCCTCCATCATTGTGGCCATTTTCTCTTTCATGGCCTCCATGTCGGCCTTCATCTTCTCTTGCACCTCCTCTGCTTCACCCATTACTCTAGCTCTAGCACGAGTTCGGTAAGGGCGCCGTAAAGCGTGTCCTTTTCTTTTTGATAACAATGATTAAGATCATTTTTATTTTATTTTATTTATTTTTCAAGGAAAGAATGCAATGAGCAATGCAACCAATGAAAAGCATGGATGTATGCGAATGATGTACAGTTAAAGTATTGCGAATTTTTACGCAGGATATGGGGTTGAATCAATTTAGATTTTCAACATGGTCCATGACATCTTTGTCAAGGTGAAACTGGAAGTAACAAGGACATCAATAATCCTAAATATGTTTGGCAGTAGACGAAGCAGTGATGTGACTCGATTCGTCTTTTGCCCCAATTTTGCAAGACGGTTACTTCCATATTTCAACTTGACTTGATGAACCTTTTTGTAAAAGCATGAGCTTGGTTCAACCCTATAATCCAAGGAATGGCAATTTTGATCGCCAATACTTCAACAACATCTCATAGGGATGAATGACTCGGGCATACTTTAAGCTATGCATGGAAAATGTAATTATGAAATTGAGATGCCCGAAGAAACACCATTTCCTAGTTAACCATGCATTAGGTACCATGTTCAATTATTTTGTTTTGTTGTTGTGTGTTTTTTTTTTTTTTTTTTAGAAATGGGTTTATGATCCCAACATGGTTGGCTCATGGTGCCTAACACATGCAACTAAGAATGTAGTGTGAAGTTTCACGCTTCCCCTTTTTTGTTTTTGTAGAGGAAAACACAAGGATGAGCAAACATGAAAACAAATGGTATGCAATTTTGCAGATCAAAAAGTTTGTTGAACGCATATGCATGATGATGCCATGACTCATGCAAAATGTGAGGCTGGAATATGATAACGGACAAATGCAGGAACGATATGTTCATTATGATGTTATGAAGATATGCTTATGCGATGCATGATATGAATGCATTTTACGGACACGAGAGCCCGGAAAATTATCTCTTCTTACTTGCGCATTTGGGGGCGCAGTGCCCCATGTGCACAATTAAGAAGGTGATATGGACCTTCCGGCTTCCCGTGACAAAGGACGAGACCAACATACAATGCATGCTAGAGATAAAATGCGGGAGTAACTTGATTCACACTGATTTTTGGAGTAAAAACGTGGGATAAACTCATTTTATTCAAAAAGTTATAACTAGTCAAGATCTGAGCGACAATACAAACTTCCTAGCGGTTTCTAATCATATGGTCCATTAAGTCTATCATCTGTTGACAATAACTGAGAAGTCTGTCGATCTTCTTGGGGGCGAAGTAGGTGTCCGCCATTGCTTTGGCCTTGGCTAGCAATCGGGGAAGTTCTTGACTCCTGTTCAAAGTAAGAGCAAATCGGTCCGTCCACATTGTTGCCTCTTGGTGCCATGAATCAATTACCCTCTCCCTTGCTTCGCTTTCTGCTGATATCTTGGCGTACTCATCCTCTAGCCTTTGCTCGTGAGTCGCCGCTAGATTTAGCTTCTCTTTGCACTCATCGATGATGGCCCACATATTCCCTTCAGTCTCGCTTAACTGTTGGGACAAATTTCTTTTCGACCTAAGGTAAGCCTTTAGCTCGTCCTTCAAGATCATGCCTTTGACCCGTGATGATTCCTTTCACCTCTTCGGAGCTTGAGCTTACTATTGCTGCCCTATAAAGCCCCTCAAAACTTTGCTGGAACGTGTTCTTCCTTTCGGGCCTTCTTGGTTTCTCGTTCCAAGGCTTCAGCGGTGGCCATATTGACGTCCCTTAGTTCATCATACTCTTTTCAGACTTTGATGGCTATGGACTTGAACTTCTCTTCGACTACTCGGGCTCTTTCAAGCTCTGCCTTTAGGGCTTGTACCTCATCACTTTCTTCCGAAGCTTTAACCTCATCGTCCCTCACAGTCTTTAGATTTGGGAGCCAATCCAATCCTTGTGTTCGGACTCTCAGCCACTTATGATAGCCGCCGATGATCCCATTACTGCTTCCCCTAAGCTCTCTGTCCTTTCTTCACGCCGCATCCCATGCCTTGTGAACTCCTTGGAGTACCCTCGCGTTGTGGTCACTGAAACCTCGTGCGATGAAAGGCGTGATGCTTTCGTCTGATGGCACTCCTCTCATGGGACATCCTTCGCATGAAGATAGAATCCTGATTCTTCCTTCCTTCTAGCGAGGGAACCAATTAACAGACGCCCCCCATGCTAGCCAAGAGTTGGTCCCAATTTTCCTTTCCTTTTTCGATGCACGAGCGGTAACCTTGTAGCGGATAGACGGGCCTACCTTCTTGGAGAAAAAGGTGTGAAACCAGCCCCACATAGAGAGCTGGAGTACAGCAAACAATCCTTGCATTGCTTTCTTCACATCTTCGGTCGAAGGTGTCATATAGGTCGGCTAGCATAGCGACAACCGGACTTTCCTTGTGGTTATGATAGGCGAGAAAAACGTCGATCGCTGCCAGGTCCACCAACCCATCCACATTTGGAAAGAGGACTCCCTCGAAAATCAACAGTGTGAGAATATCTATGAATGGGGTCCACTCGCCTTTATCTGCCAAGATTCTTGCTTTTACCTCCAAATATTTTCTCGGTATTCCGACCACCCCATTTTCGACTTGCCTTTGGCGGTCTAATTCCTGCGCCGAGATTTGGACTTTTTTAGAAATTCTGGCTAATGAGGGGTAGAACCCTGAGAAGAGGTATGGTTTCCTTCCCCCTAGAGGACATCCTAGGATCTCTTCAAATTCTTCCACCATTGGTGATAGCTGGAAGTCCCCAAAGATGAAGCACCTCAACGGCTGATCATAATACTGGGCGAGGGAGGCAATTGGTTCCATGGAGACTTCTACCCTAGCTAGGTCCCAAATGCTTACCATAGGCTTTGCGGAAGGCTTGCCGTTGAAGTTGACCCATTAATTGCCCCAACTTTAGTAAACTGGTGACCTCTAAGCTCTTGATTTTGACTTGATAAAACCTCTTTTTAAACAAAGGCTTTTGACTTGATCCCATGTTTTACTAAAGTGAAATAAAATCTAGTGCAATCAAAACTCCGACATCTATCATGGGTGGAATGGATGAATGCATGAAGAAATGCATATGACACAGATGCAACTTACGAATACGAGAGCCCGAGAAACTGTCTCCTTCTTAGATACAACGTCTAGGGGTAGCAAAGTGCCCCAACGTATGTATTTAAAACGGTGACACGGACCCTTCGTTGGTTTGCTAAAGTGAGGGGATCAAAGACGAAACCTACGCATGATGCATATGCGAAAGGCACAACACGGGGATGTACATAGTACGACAATATTCACAAACAAATATAAGCAAAAGGGTATATGATACTTATGCATGGCAGTGTGAAAAATGGCACGCAACGTGTTTGCTACGTGCCCCTATTTAAGGGACCTATAAGGGAAAGAGCTAACTAGGCTTTTAGTAATAATCCCCAAGGTAGTCATATCTCTCTTGATGGTTTCTAGAGGTATCATCCCCTTCGAAGAACATATTGCAGCAGTAGGGACTACTAGCAACAATAAGTTTTCAAAGAGAAAAGCTCTAGATGAGGGTTCACTGTAATCAAGCAAGTCGGAGACCTAGCATGATCACAGATTCACCTCCACTCCTTATGTTCCCATGAACCCGGGTATAGGGCCCTTTTTCACTCACAGTGTGTGCAAATAGTGTTAGTGTTTGTGTGCATCAAATGAATAAATATTTACCTCATGCATACATTCTAAAACACACTAAAAGCAACAAATAGTTTATATACACAAGAACATAAGACAAATAAAGGGAAACCAACAAAGGAGAAAGTCATGATAAAACATTGCACAAGATTAAATGGCCTAACTCTCTAAAAAACCGTCCCCAGTGGAGTCGCCAACTGTCGCAACCTACCCTTCGGCGGGAGGGCGACGCGTGACTCGCGGGATGCGTGTTCCACGAAAGGAATACGCGCGGAGTCGCCACCAACGTTTATTTGAGGAAAACGTCGAAAAAACCGGAAAAGACGCGATCTACGAACTTTTAAGTGAAAGGTTCGGGAGTTGTATTTACGCACGGGGAAGGTATTAGCACCCCACACGTCCGTCCCAAGGGACGACAGCCTTTAATCGAATGTGCAAACATGACTTTGATTTTTATGTTCCCTTTTATGTTCTTATATCCTTTATACCCTTTTTATATATTTTTTTCTTTTTTGTGGTCGACAAGGGTGTTTCCCTTTGCTCCTACGTATTCCTCAATTTGGGATGAGAAAATCAGACCTACGTAGTTCTTTCGAAACAAAGTGTTTGGTTAAGTTGTTTTTGTCTTTTTTGCAAAATATGTTTTTATTGAACAAAAGGTCATTTAAGGTGTTGAACCATTAAACGGTCTTTTGATTTTGAAAGGGGAGAAACGTTAAGGCGTTGGACCATTAACGATCTCTTGTTTTTGAAAGGAGAGAAACGTTAAGGCATTGGACCATTAACGATCTCTTGGGGTGGTCGACAAAAGCGGGGCTTTTGCTCCTACGTATCCTCAATGAGGAACTCAGACCTACGTAGTTCTTTCTTTTTGTCAAGTGATTCTTTTTTACTTAAGTGGTGATCATTTTAAGGCGTTGGACCTTAAAAAATGATCCATTTTACTTAGTGAGAAATTGAAATGACAAACTTCAAAAGCCTATTTTTGTGGACGAGCTTGACTAGGCGAGTTGATTTTAGCCTTAGTTTCACTTTAGTTATTAATCAATTCGATTAAGAATGAGAAATCCCAAAGAGAAAACGTCCGATTGATTTTCCGCTTTATTTTACTAAAAGATGTTTTTTTTTATTATTATATTATTTTTTTTACCTCTTTTTTGATTTCCAACGTGGTTACGGCACGACCGAACGGTCGGAATTTATTTTAACCGAAGTTAACGGATAATACAATTCAAACGTTCGGTGGAAATTTATTTTATTTTTAAGTTAAGCGAGAAATGACTTAAGTAAAATGGCTTAAGCACGTCAAGAGGGGGTATAAAAAGTAAACAAAACGAGAATAAAAATGCACGAAACACAATGTGGACCACTACGGGTACATAGAATGAATCGAAAAGCTTGGTTCGAGGTACTTACCCGTTGAAGATCGAAGAACGATGAAGAACGGATGAAGAACGTCGAAGAACGGTTGAAACTTTTGCGAAATTCCTCACGGAAAACGTTACAGAAACGTTTCGGAAGTGCCTCGGCTTAGATTTTCTTCACGGAAACAATTTTTCCAAGCAAATTCGAAAGAGATAGAAGTGCCTAAGGGGCTGAACCCTTTTCTTCTTCACTTCCTCCCCTATTTATAGCAAAATAGGGGAGGTGGTTGCCGCCCAGCTCGCCCAGGCGAGCCAGGTTGCTTCCTCCAGAAGCAACAGCCTTCTGGAGGAATATTCTGGAGGGCCCAAGTGGGCCTGGGTGCTATTTGCACCCCCATTTTTACTAAGTACACCCCCCTCTGCTGTTTTTTGGTGATTCTTTTTTCGTAAAGTTACGGAAACTTACGAATTTCGTAACGATACTTGTTTTCTTTCCGTAATGTTACGGAACCTTGCGGATTACATAATCATCCCCTTTTTGACTTACGGAATGTTACAGAACCTCACTTAATTATGCAACGATGCTTCCATTTGATTTCCGGTGTGTCACGGAAACTTACGGATTGTGCATCAATATTTTTTTGGTTTTTCGGCATGTCCTGGAATTTCACAAATTGCCTAATGATGGATGCCAAGCACCTCACAAGGACCAAAGAAAGGTCGCATGTCATCAAGCAAAGGTCCCCGGACGAAATTAGGGTATGACAATATGTCATTGTGAACAGCACAAGGCAGGCTACTTATTTTTAATTTAATGTTGTTTGGGTTTGTTTTTGTCTCAACATTGTTTTTTTAACCATATGCTTTTTAGGCTGAACAGTGGGAGGAACCAGGGTAGGAGAAGAAGAGGAAGGTTCCTCAGCCTGTACCTCATAAAGCAAGTCAGAAGTATATGTACTTCCTGCAACATGGTTAGTGCATTCTGACTCTAAAAAATCAACATCAAGAGGTACAACACCAGACTCAACTTCAAATTCACTCTCAGCATAAAAATCAGATACAGGATCAAATTCAAACTCAGGTTCAGAGTCAATGCATAAGGAGTGACAAGTATGCAGATCAGATAAAAATGGATGTTTTCTACCATGAAGAACAAAATCAAAATCAAACATATAATCATCAACAATCTGATCAATTATCTCAGCACGAAAAACAGAATGATCCTCAGATGGATGTTTCATGGCATCAAGAATGTTAAAATGAACAATATCACCAAATTTCATAGACCATGTGACAGCATAAACATCTATCTTGGTTTGGGCTGTTTTCATAAATGGCCTGCCTAAACTAATTGGAACTTGAACCATGGGAAAATCCGCTCTTCATATTGAGAACATAAAAAACACCCGGAAAAATAAGTTCACCAACCCAAACCAGCACATCCTCTATGAAACCT
>NC_016088.4:12971234-12972372 GCF_000004515.6 Glycine max | reverse complement strand
GCAAGGTATACAGAAAGTACCTGGGTCCTAACATTTCTTAGGAATGTGAGGAACAAATTTACCTATCAAGGCTGACACGTTTCTACCCATGCTAATCCTTTCATTTCCTTTGAGCTTCCTTTTGTGGGTGCACAACTCCTTTAGAAACTTGGCATATCTTGGAATCTACTTGATGGCATCTAGCAGAGGTATGTTCACCTCTACTTTCCTAAAGGTCTCCAAGATCTCCTTTTCCGCTTCTTCCATTTTTTTGTTTGGAATTGCTCTAGGTGGGAATGGAAGAGGGATAGGAGGCTGCGGTAAGTCAGAATTACTAGAAGAAGATCCATCTGCATGAAAATTTTTGTTAGGAAACTTTCTCTTTTGTGCAACTATCTCATCCTCTTTTTCAGGTGTAGAATGAAGCTTGACAGGTTCAGGTGCAGGTGCTGCTACTGGTGGAGGCACTTGAATTTGGTTGCCAGACCTCAAGGTGATAGCACTCATATTTTTCGAATTCTACACAGTTTGTGAAGGCAATTTGTCAGAATTTTGGGACTGAGATTGGTTCAACTGAGTAGCCATCTGCCCCATCTGATTTGTCAGACTTTGAATAGAGGTTCTTGTCTCTTGCTGAAATTGCATATTCTGGATGGTCATTTGCCTCACTAACTCTTCTAAGGAAGGTTGAGGATGAGCCTCAGTTACTGGTTGTCTTTGTTGTGACTGCTGCTCCTGTTGCTGCATTGGAGGAGGAACATATGGCTTGCTTGGACCAGCAGCATTCTGGAAAGGAGGGACAGGTTGTTGTTGTGGTGGAGGACTTGCCCATCTCAGATTTGGATGATTTCTCCAACCTGGATTGTATCTATTGCTTGAAAGATCATAATTATTCTGTTGTTGTTAGTTTTGCTGCTGAGGAGGTCTATTATAAATGTTTGCAGCATAAGCTTCAGATTTCTCATTGACTCCAGATTGCTGTAAAGATGGATAGAGATCTATATGGTGATTTGCAGAAGAACATAGACCACAGACTCTTGCAACATGTGTAGATTTTTGATTCATGGCAAGCTGAGTTACTAGGTTGACCAAGGCATCAAGTTTTCCTTCAAGCTTTTTTATTTTCAGTAGATGAAGATGAATCCGTGGCCACCTTATG
>NC_016088.4:12970088-12971015 GCF_000004515.6 Glycine max | reverse complement strand
AATCTTTCCCAGTACTCATACAAGCTTTCTCCACTAAGTTGCCTGATGCCTGAAATGTCTTTTCTGATGGCAGTGGTCCTAGATGCAGGGAAGAATTTCTCCATGAACACCCTCTTAAGGTCATTCCAGCTGAAAATGGACCTAGGAGCAAGGTAGTATAGCCAATCTTTTGTCACTCCCTCTAGAGAATGAGGAAAATCCTTTAGAAAGATATGATCTTCCTGGACATTAGGGGGCTTCATGGTGGAACAAAAAATATGGAACTCCTTAAGATGCTTATAAGGATCTTCACCTGCAAGACCACGAAACTTGGGCAGCAAATGTATTAGTCCAGTCTTGAGAACATATGGAACACCCTCATCAGGATATTGAATGCACAAGCTTTCATAAGTGAAATCAAGTGCATCCATCTCCCTAAGAGTCCTTTCACGAGGTGGAGGTTGAGCCATGTTCTCAGTATGAAAATTAGTAGCGGAATGTTCAAAATCACAATATTCAGAATCACCCTCAACAGAATGCTCAAAATGCACATAATGACCAGGATGCACACTATGCCTAACTAATCTATGAAAGGTTCTATCTATTTTAGGATCAAAGGGTTGTAAATCACCTAGATTGCCCCTAGTCATGCACTATATGCAGCAAATAGTGTGTTTCTCAACAAGCACCTAACAAGGGGGTAAACTACAGCTATACTCAAACGATATCAAAATGAGCTGAAATTTTGTGAAGTACACCCTCAAATCATGAAAAGTAGCACAAAAATTTTCAAAAAAAAATTCAAAGTCTAACAATGAAACTACCTAAGCAAAGTGTAGAAAATAGCACAATTATACTTAAAAAAAAACCTTAGTGAATCCTCTAGAGTGACTGCAGCATGAGCTGCACTCCGTCTGTACTTTACTTGCAGGGCCATTTCCTTTTTTT
>NC_016088.4:12894668-12969988 GCF_000004515.6 Glycine max | reverse complement strand
GACTTCATTCATGAGTGCTGAATCATCGCGTTGAGAGAAGTGAAAGAGTACATTCATCTGAAGAAGGGAGTGCATCTTCTTCAGCCATTGACCATCCGATCTTTACGGTACCCAAAGGAAGTCACTGCACCAGCACCAATTGCAAAGGAACGCTTGACTTGAACAAATGGTTCATCATCAAGCGGAATTTGAAAATGACGCAGAAACAAAGTAATCAAATGTGGATAAGGGAGAGGTGCATTGGCCCGTAATGCCTTATGCATTCGGTACCGAACCAAATGGGCCCAGTCGATCTGACGACCGATAAGAAAAGCCCACATAAGAATCAAATCCTCCTCAGAGGCTTGTGCTAAATTTGAAGACCGAGGAAGCAAAATTCTAACAATTATATAGTGCATGATGCGATTATCAAATGTTAATGACCCGGCCAGCAATCTACCGGTCATTTCAGCTTGATCATTGCAGACCATACGACGAGCATCATGACTCGAATAATTAAATTTCCAGTCATCAACAATGGTGCCCTCAAAAGGTGCACCTTGACTGGGTAAATTAGTTAAAGAAAAGAACAATGACTGATCAATGACCATAGGAATACCATGCACCTCAGAAATAATAATGCCATCCTGAATTTTTAAATTGCAGTAGAAGACCTTTACAAGTTCAGGATAATATGGCAATTTTAATGACATGAAATCAACAAGGCCAGAGTTTTGAAACACTTGATAGCAATCAAACATTTCATCATTAAAGAATTCTACGTCTAGGTACTTAGGGTCTAAGATGATTCTAGAAGAAAACTGAGAAAGGTACCGTAGACGCTGATCATCGGATGAAAACAATGTGGATGATCTTGGAGATAACAAAGAAGGATGAATAGGTGCTGTGGGTGCTCTGGATGGTCCGTGGCGGCGATGGGCAGCAGCAGCGGTGGTGGAGGATGATCCCTTTCTCTTCTTCGATGGTTCTGCCATTTTGATGAAGTTTCAGCGGATTTCAATCGGTGGAAGTGAAAGAGGAGTGAAAAATAGGAAGATTGGGTTTTACGGGACACGATTTGGTGAAGATTTGAGTAAGATACGAAGTTTGGAAGATTTAGGTATGGAGGAGACGTGAGGGGAGGCTGTGGCTGCGCAGCAATTCTGATTTCGTGAGTATTTATAGACGAGGACGAGTTGTAATCGATTACAGGGATTGGTAATCGATTACAGGAGCAATAAGCCTTCTGGTAATCGATTACAGGATATTGTAATCGATTACAAGCTGCCTGTTCATGTGTAATCGATTACACTGGATGGTAATCGATTACCAGAGCCTATCCTAGGCTAGTTTCTTAAGAGAGTATCTATGTTTATGCTAAAACACATCCAATATGATTAATTATCACTACTAATGCACTTAATTCAATCATTCAACTATTAAATACAAAGGAAATTATAAATTTTATCATAATAACAAGAATTTAAACAAGATCAATCAAAATAATCTATAAACAATCAATCATAAGAGTAAATTAATCAATCAATCCTTATTTTTCTAAATTACTAACATCTAAAATGCCTAATTCTCTTCTAATAGAGAAGAATACTTCCTTGGGGAGAGGTTTTGTTAAAATATCAGCGAGTTGATTCTTAGTATCAACAAACTCTAATACACAGTCTCCCTTTAGGACATGATCTCTAAGAAAATGGTGTCTAATCTCTATATGTTTAGTTCTAGAGTGTTGAACTGGGTTTTTGGATAGATTTATGGCACTAGTATTATCACACCTAATAGGTATGCGATCAAGAAGGATGCCATAGTCAGATAATTGTTGCTTCATCCATAAAATCTGTGCACAACAACTTCCGACAGAGATATACTCCGCTTCAGCAGTGGATAAAGCAACACTGCTTTATTTCTTACTATGCCATGAGACAAGAGCCGATCCAATGAATTGACAAGTTCCACTTGTGCTCTTTCTATCAGTTTTAGATCCGGCAAAATCAGAATCAGAATATCCTATTAAGTTACATGTTGAATTCTTAGGATACCATAATCCTAAATTGATTGTACCTAATAGATATCTCATGATTCTCTTTACTGCACTCAAATGTGATTGTTTGGGGTTGGATTGAAACCTAGCACACATGCATACACTAAACATAATATCAGGTCTACTAGCAGATAAATAGAGAAAAGATCCGATCATACCTCGATATTGTTTTATGTCTATAGACTGACCAGATTCATCTTTATCTAAGTAACAGCTAGTGCTCATTGGTGTAGACATGTGTTTTGCACTTTCCATCCCAAATCTTTTGATCAATTCCTTGCAGTACTTGGATTGATTGATGAATATACCTTCTTGAGTTTGCTTGATTTGTAATCCCAGAAAGTACTTTAGTTCTCCCATCATTGACATTTCAAATTCACTTTGCATATCAAGGGAAAACTCCTTGCACAATGAATCATTAGTGGATCCAAAAATTATATCATCAACATATATTTGAACCAACAAAATATCATTATGCTTTCTCTTTATGAACAATGTGGTATCCACTTTACCTCTAGAGAATTCTTTTTCTAGAAGAAAATTGCTTAAGCGTTCATACCACGCCCTAGGGGCTTGTTTCAAACCATAAAGAGCCTTTTGTAATTTATAAACCTGATTTGGTTTATCCGGAATTTCAAAACCAGGGGGTTGTTCAACATATACCTCTTCTTGAATTAAGCCATTTAGAAAAGCACTCTTAACATCCATTTGATAAAGTTTAAAATCCATTATGGATGCATATGCTAAAAGCATTCTAATGGCTTCTAATCTTGCAACAGGAGCATATGTTTCTTCATAGTCTATTCCTTCTTCTTGATTATACCCTTTTGCTACTAACCTGGCTTTATTTCTAATAATTATACCATGTTCATCTAATTTATTTCTAAAAACCCATTTTGTTCCTATGACAGGATAATTTTCAGGTTTTTCTACTAATTTCCACACATTGTTTCTTTCAAATTGATTCAGTTCTTCTTGCATGGCAATGATCCAGTTATCATCTATTATGGCTTCTTTTATATTTTTGGGTTCAATCATAGATACAAAAGTCATATTATTGCATAAATCTTTAAGAGAATGTCTAGTTGTTACCCCTTTTGAGATATCACCAATAATATTGTCGAGGGGATGATCTCTTGAAGCTTTCCATTCTCTTGGAAGTTCATCATTGGATTTGACTTCTTCTAGAGGATCTTCATTGTTTCCTTTATCATTTCCTTTGGAATCTTGTTCATGAATATTCATATGTTCTAAAGAATCTACAATATCATCTAGCATATTCTTTCTTGACAAGATAGCATTAGATTCATCAAAGGTAACATGAATGGATTCCTCGATATTCATAGTTCTTTTATTATATATCCTATATGCTTTGCTTTGTAATGAATATCCAAGAAAAATACCTTCATCAGATTTTGCATCGAATTTTCCTAGATTATCTTTACCATTATTGAGCACAAAGCATTTGCAACCAAAAACATGTAGATGAGAAATATTAGGTTTTCTACCATTATATAACTCGTATGGGGTTTTCTTTAAAATGGGTCTTATTAAGGCCCTATTCATGATGTAACATGCAGTATTGACTGCTTCAGCCCAAAAATACTTTGGAAGAGAAGTATCATTTAATAAAGTTCTAGCAATTTTTTCCAATGACCTATTTTTCCTCTCAACAACTCCATTTTGTTGAGGGGTTCTAGGTGCAGAAAAATTGTGTTCAATACCATGTTCATCATAGAATAATTCAAAATATTTGTTTTCAAACTCACCCCCATGATCACTTCTAATGGATGCAATCTTAAGATTTTTCTTGTTTTGTATAACTTTAGCAAGTTTTCTAAATGCTTGGAATGCATCACTTTTATGTGTAATAAATAATGTCCAAGTATATCTAGAGAAATCATCAACTATAACTAGGGCATAGTAATTTCCTCCAAAACTCATGGTTCTAGACGGACCAAATAAATCCATATGCAATAATTGTAAGGGTTGAGTGGTTGAAACAACATTTTTAGGTTTGAATGAGACTCTTGTTTGTTTGCCCTTTTGACATGCATCACATAGTTTATCTTTTTCAAATTTCAATTTAGGGAAACCAACTACTAAATCTTTTGAAATTAATTTATTTAAGTGATCCATGTTTATGTGAGCAATTCTTTTATGCCATAACCATGTATCATCATCTTTGCTAAGGAAGCAATGATTGTTTTCTAGTTTTATGCTTAAGTCTATCATGTAAACATTATTAACTCTATGTCCTACATGTTTTATATTAATGTCATGCTTATGTTCTATAAGACATTTCTGAGAATCAAATGATACTAGATAGCCTTTGTCGCATAATTGACTAACGCTAAGCAGGTTGTGCTTAAGGCCTTCAACAAGTAGAACATTTTCAATGGAGTTTGAAGAATTTGTACCTATTTTACCAACTCCAAGGATTCTTCCTTTGTTGTTGTCACCATACGTTACATGCCCGCTTTTCTTTGGAGAGATATGTGTAAACTTTGATGCATCTCCAGTCATATGTTTTGAGCATCCGCTATCTATGTACCACTTCTTCCTCAAAGATACCTACATAATCAAGTTTTTGACTTAGGTACCCAAACTTTATTGGGTCCTTGTATGTTAGTATAAACTGAGGATCCTTTTGGGACCCATATCATTTTAATGTTGCTGTAATTTTTCTTGAAGTAGCAGGTTGATATGCCATGTCCTCTTCTTCCACAGTAGAAACAAATGATAGAATTAGAATTACATTTTTGTGTGGAAGTAGAGAAGTTTTTATGAAACTTTTGTTGTTTTTCAGATTTATACCCTAGTCCATTCTTATTGGAAACATATCTTTGTTTACTTAATATAACATCTAAATTATTTTTACTATAAGAAAATTTTGCAAGTGAATTTTTTAACTCTTTAATTTCTTTTTCATATTTTTCACAACAACTACAAGAATCTGATATTTTCTTGTCAGAAATAGTGGAGATATTAACTTTTTCATTTGTTTTAGAAATTGAAACTTCATTTCTAAGATGATCTAATTCTTTGTTTAATTTTGAAATTTCATTTTCTAAATTTGAAATTGTTTTCTTAGAAGATGAAACTAACTTTGCAAGTTTAATTGACTCTTTATGCAGATCAGCAAATGCATCTTGCAATTCATCAAAAGAAATAGATAAGTTATTTGAAGATGTTACCTCTTCATCACTTTCATAACTTTTAGCCATAAGGCAGAGATTTATCTCTTCATTTTCTGAATCTTCAGAAGATTCCATATCGTTATCATCCCATGTGATGTATGCTTTCTTCAGTTTCTTTTCACTAAGATTTTTCTTTTCAGATTTCTCCATCTTTTTCTTGAAGATGGGACAATCAACCCTCAGGTGTCCAGGTTGATTGCATTCAAAGCATTTTAAAGTAGAGAATGAAGTTTTTGTCCTTCTCTTTGATTTAAAATTGGGTCGCCTCTGATTTCCTCTTACTTTAAGAAACTTGTTGAATCTTTTTACAAAAAGACTTAGATCATCATCATCATCTGGATCATTTTCCTGATCACTTTCTTCTTGAATTGAGGATGATGCTTTAAGAGCAATTCCTTTCTTTTTCTTGTCATTTTCTTCATGTTGGTGTAATCTCAATAATTCCATCTCGTGTTCCTGTAACTTTCCAAATAAAGTAGCAAGGGACATGTTAGACAAATCTCTTGATTCAGTAATGGCCGTTACTTTAGGTTGCCATTCTTTACTTAAACATCCTAACACCTTGTTTATGAGATCCTCATTTTGAAATTCTTTACCTAAGGCTGCTAGATGATTTACTATATGTGTAAATCTCTTTTGCATGCTTTGAATATTTTCATTTTCATTCATTCTAAATAGTTCATACTCATGAGTTAGTGCATTTATCCTAGATCTTTTAACATTTGTAGTTCCTTCATCTGTAGTTCCTTAACAATGAACTTCTTAAATATTGATTCAAATAAAACAATTTGAATATGAATATAAAGCAATAATAAATAAAGGAGTTTAAGGGAAGAGAAAGTGCAAACTCAGATTTATACTGGTTCGGCCACACCTTTGTGCCTACGTCCAGTCCCCAAGCAACCCGCTTGAGAGTTCCACTATCTTGTAAATTCCTTTTACAAGTTCTAAACACACAAGGACAATCCTTCCTTTGTGTTTAGAATTCTTTTACAACAAGAGACCCTCGGTCTCTTAATCCCTTAGAGAATTAGAAGGAGAAGAAGAACGAATCTCTCTTAAAAGAGATAGATTTTACAGATTGAGCACTCAAATAATTCCTTAATGAATTGCAATTGAATTGGCCAAGGAATTCTTAAGAGGATAAAATGATTTTGCTCTTTTAGAGAATAAACACTTGTTGTTCTCGAAAAACTCTCAGCAAATTCGTGTTATAAATCACATATATATAGACCATTGGTGGTCATGAAAAAACCTTTTGAGAAGTTGTGACTTTTAGAATTATTTTTCTGAAAGTCTTGTCCGGTAATCGATTACAGGATTTGTGTAATCGATTATAGCTTTTAAAATTTGAATTTAAAACGTTTATTAACTGCTGGTAATCGATTACCAAAATTGTGTAATCGATTACACAGTCTAAAATTTGAATTCAAATTTTTAGTAGCTGTTGTAAAGCATATTTGGCCACTGGTAATCGATTACATCCTCTGGTAATCGATTACCAGAGAGTAAATCCTTTGAAAAACACTTTTAATTTAAATTACTTGGCCAAACATTTTGCTAATTCAATTAGGAATTCCCTTCCTAATATACTAGTGATCATCTTGATGTTGTGACTTGTATTCTTAAAGTATTGTCTTGAATTTAAACTTGAAAAGCCCATTTGCATCAATTGCATCATATCATCATGATCATCATCAAAACACCAAAGGCATTTGCATCTACAGATACTACCTAATGAAGGCGTCCATTAGGTCCTTCCAGGAGCGGAACCAGGAAGGTTCCAGGTTAGTATATCATGTAATAGCTGCCCCAGCGAGACTCTCTTGCAAGAAATGCATCACAGTTTTTCATCTTTTGCATACGCCCCTATCTTTCTGCAATACATTTTCAGGTGATTCTTTGGGCAAGTGGTTCCTTTATACTTATCAAATTCTGGCACCTTGAACTTTGGAGGAATAACCACGTTAGATACCAAGCATAATTTTGACATGTCAGCAAAGCCATAGTTTCCTCCTCCTTCAATGACCCTCAGCCTCTCCCTTATATGATCAACTTTTTTCTTTTCAACTATAGCAGGAGGTCCTCCTTCCATCACAAAATGTAAAGGTTGTGGTGATGGTCGATACTGAGGACCGCAACATTTGGCATAGGGACACCAGAAAATGCATGCCCTTCAGTGGTATATCCTAGATAAACCCCGAAACTGATCAGAGTGTGGTCTTGGGGAGCTTTATGTGTTTCCCCCATAGGTTGAGAGACATGGGCATGAGTATGATCTGGTTGGGGTTGTTGATTCTCAATGAATACGGGTGCAAAACTACCAATATTCTCACCAGGAGCGTATACAACAGTAGGTGGTGTATAATTGGGAGGCAAACCATATGGTGGAAAAGAAGACTTACTCTGGACTTGGACATAATCAGGCCCATATGCATTTGTCGTTGCCTCGCCTCCTTGACCTACTACATCTGAGACTGAACGACTCTCTTGATTGAACCCGAACGGGTGAATCAAGTCCCTCTCAGTAGCAGTACTGGCAACAACAACTATGGCAGCGTTGACCTCCATCATCTTCCTCATGCTCATCATTGCTTCCATCATCATTGTCATCTGCTCCTTCATATCAACCTTCATTTGCTCTATGTCACTCATTATCCTTGTCTTGGCACGTGTCTGGTAAAGGTGTCGTAAAGCACAGTCTTTCTTTCTTAGCACAATGATTATTTTTTTCTGATTTCAAGGAAAGAATGTAATGAGCAATGCATACCAATGTGGAAAAACAAATAAGCATGAATGCATGTGAATGATAAGTTGCTAAAGTATAACGAATTTTACACAGAACACTCAATAGAACATAGGGTCGAATCAACTCTAATTTTCATTAAAACAACATTGTTCATTACATCCCATTAGAGTCAAAATGCAACTGGAAATAAAACATGGGCACATCAGTGGTTCCTAATTTTGTAAGTCATTAGCTCAATCATGTGTTGGCAGTAGTCAAAGAAGTTATGTAAACACGATCCATCTTCGGCCCCAACTTTTGCAAGCTGGCTACTTCCACACTTTGACCTTGACTTGATAAAATCCTTTCTTAAAAGATTGTGCTTGGTTTGACCCTATGATCCAAGGAATAGAAATTTTGATCGTCAATACTTCGGCAACCTATCATATAGATGAATGATTAGGGCATACTTAAGCTATGCATAACAAATGTATTTATGAGATCGACACGAGATGCCTGAAAGACCACCCTTTCATGTTAACAATGCATTAGGTATCATGTTCACGTGATTTTCAATCATTTTCAAGAGAAAGGACTATAGAACCCCAACATGGTTTGTATATAGCTATCATCATGGTACCCAACACATGTAACTAAGAATGCGATGTAAACTTTCATGCTTCATTGTGACTTTTTATTGCAATGTAGAGGAAAATGCAAGGCATGAGCAACTATGTGTCAGGATCATGCATGAGTAAACATAACATGTGAATGATGACAACAAAATGTATGCAATTATCTGAACACAAAAAAAATGCTAAATGAATATGTATGGAAATGCAATGACTTATGAAAATGCAGTGCATGAATATGATATATGATAAATGCAGGAATGATATGTCAATTATGATGCCATAAAGAGATGCATGATGCGATCAAGGAAACAAGACAAAGTGAGTTTGCTCCGTGTCCCTAATTCTGGAACTTAATGGAAAGGGTCCAAAGTTCACTATCCAATGACAACTTTTGTCCAAAAAGGATTTAAATTTATCTCTCACCTAAATGTAGCATACTCTAAGGGTTATCATCATCTAACTAAAATGCATAACAAAACTCTAAGCACGAAATGTGATTCCCAAAGGTCTATAACAACCTTATGATACACCCCATAATCCAACTTAATTGGAAACACACTAAGCACTAATCATCGAAACCACTACAAGGCTAACTCAAGGTGGGAGATCCCGTCCACGCATCCCATGAAAACACAGGGGCATTGATCTTGTCAAGACATGACCAGGTACACATAGAGGCCACGATAGGTACTAAGGTAGTCATCGGAGCATCCTCAGACTTGTGGAAGCAATGCCTTCCAAGGTTATTTTGATGATGCCAAAGAATCAAGAGTTAAGCAAATTCCAAAGATTCAAGAATCTAGTTTCAAGAATAATCAAGATCAAGATTCAAGAATCAAGAAAAGACTCAATCAAGATAAGTACTAAAAAAGTTTTCCAAAACATTGAGTAACACAAGAAGTTTTCACAAAATCATTACCAAAGAGTTTTACTCTCTGATAATCGATTACCAGAAGGTAGTAATCGATTACCAATGTTTT
Organism: Glycine max; assembly: GCF_000004515.6. Taxonomy (NCBI): domain Eukaryota; kingdom Viridiplantae; phylum Streptophyta; class Magnoliopsida; order Fabales; family Fabaceae; genus Glycine; species Glycine max. The sequence goes on along the minus strand of NC_016088.4, from coordinate 12,960,410 downwards.
AAAACGTTAGATTTCAAATTTCAAGAGTCACAACTTGTGTTTAAACAGTTTTAAATCATTTTAAACTTGTGTAATCGATTACACAATACTTGTAATCGATTACCAGAGTTCTAAACGTTTTGATTTTCAAAATTTAAACATGAAGAGTCACATCTGTTGATGTGTAATTGATTACACCTTAATGGTAATCAATTACCAGTGACTGATTTCGAAAAATAAATTTTCAAAAGTCACAATTCTTCAAGTGACTTGGTTCTGAAGATTTTTTCAAAAGTCACAACTTTTTAAGTGACTAGTTTTCAAAAGAGTCACAATTTTTAAAAGGTGACTAGTTTTAAAGAAATTGCCAAAAGTCACAAACTTTAACTTGAGTCATCAAGAGATTATAGATATGTGACCATGGCTTGAATTTCATAACAATTTTTTCAACACTTTCTACAGAACTTTCTTACTCATTTCTCAAAATCTTTCAACAATCTTTGAGTATCTTGTTTCATCTCTTTCAACACTTTCAACAGAACTTTCTAATTCATTTCTCTTCATCTCTTGTGGATCGGTTCAAGTGGAGGGTACATCCACTTGGTTATTCAAAGAGAACAAGGGAGAGTGCATCCCTTATGGATCTTTGGCTTGTAAAGGATTTTACAAGGTTGAAAGAAATCTCAAGAACCGTTGGTTGCTTGGGGACTGGATGTAGGCACGGTTTGTGGCCAAACCAGTATAAATCTTGTGTTTGTCTTCTTCTTCCCTACACTCTTTAATTTCTATTGTGTACTTTTAATTATCGCTTTTACTTTTGGTTAAGTTTCTATTTCTGTTCTTTACTTTCTTGACTTAGTAGTAAAAGCCTAATTGAATCTAGTAACATTAAGAAGGATAGATTTTTAATTAGTCAAGACACATTCATAATTAATTCAACCCCCCTTCTTAATTATTTTGAGACCACTTGATCCAACAAGACTTTTCCCATATTAAGGTAAAGAGAACTAAGATTTATCTCGCTAATCATACAACTATCATCACTAATCATTTAAGGTACATACCTTACACAAGAACACTCACTCTCGAATCCTTCCATGCTTAGCAATTAACGCCTTACTAACTACTTTACACTCTTCTTAAGGTTTCACAATAAACCTCTTAACTATTCTTCACAACTTTTCCAACTACTCTATATTCTTAAACAACTCTTTACCAGCCATCTCCCAGGAACTACAATTATAATTTTCTATGGGTACTACACTTATAAGATTCTTAATCTCGCACTTAGGTGGTAAATAAGCATATCCTCAAGGAACACAAGTACATGACTTACTAAGTTTGACTTTCATTTACAAGTAACAAGGATAATGCCTACTCAAGTATTTCCTCTCGAAACACCTTAACGTGATTGGCAAGGGCAAAGTCTCTCTCTATTCATAACAGAAGTAAAAACATGATAGGTTATCAAGCAGTTTAACAAGGCATGATTGGAAGATAATCAGCACATCAAAAGATTAATAGTCGATTGACTAGGAGACAAAAATTTTAAATAAAAAAAAGATTGGTCACTTATTCATAATCAACAACAAATATTCCAAATGAATCCTAGAAATGAAAACATAATCACATTGTACACACACATGGAGATGTCAACAATCACTTGATTGTGATAGAAACATCAATAATCCAATTGTTTGATGTAGGCTCACAACACAGAATGAATTATACTCAAGCTTGCAAGTGTAATCAAATTACTTGACTTAAGCACGCAACACAAAGAATAGGTTGCACTAGAATCAGAAGGTACGATCAAAAAAGTATTCTTTATGAAATATATCTCGATATGAGTCATCGAACTATAGAGTACCAGCATCACTAAGAACAAGAAATCACAAACAACCATATTATCCATGCAATTAAGGCAGAACACCATACTACAAGCATACATAGAATTATAAGGTTCCTATAACAAGTATATAACATACATATAAGAATATAGAATTGAACAGTCACTAAGGGTGTATTTAAGGAAACACAAGTTTCAACAATCATGCTTATGGTCACACACAAAAAAAAAGGATTAGTCAACACATTTTAACACATCGATTAAACACACCTGCAAGTTCAAGGTTTTTAACAACATTAATACACACATCAAATTTTCAAGACCACTTGTATCACCTAATGACTTGCCATGACATCCTTCCGCACTTCACGAATTATAGAGATGGTCAATCTCATAACTCATGACTCAATAGAGGATTTATGGTATAGCAGACATTAAGGATGCAAGGCACATACAAGCATTATTATTAAGTCGCATTTGATCATGTAGAAGAAAATACAAATAATAATTCAAGCATGCTCAACAAAAGTACTCATAAGTAACCACACAGAGTGCACACCAAAATATGGTAAGCACATAACACACTGGCCGAAAGGTTCGACCTGCTCTGATACCACTAAATGTGACGCTCTCTACCCCTCATATATAGATACTAATAATAAAAGAAATAAGAAATCAAAATTAATTAAAAGTTTTTAAAACACATTTAAATACAAGCCTTTCAAAATGGTCAAAGGCTCACATTCACTTTTCTAACATCATAATAAAACTTGTCCAAATAAATAATAAATCATCTTGGCTCAAAACAAGGTCATCCAAGACTTCATGCAATTAATATAGAAACATATACCCCAATGTCACATCCTATCAGAGCATTGTGTTCCCGTGTCCTCTAGCATGAGGTTCTTCATAGTCATCCACCTAATCATCTGCTCCCACGAACACAAGGTTTGAGATCATCACAGGATCCAAACACAAATAGCACACAGGGAGTGAGTTATCACATTCCTAGCTAATAGAGAAAAACAAGACAACATATAGATATACATATCATATAAATGAAATATAACTTACTTAAACATAGTTCACGTCATTCCATCACTTTGTCGCGTAACATCACATCACAACATAACTCGTCTCATTCATTTTCACATCATTCATGTACTCAAGAATCAAAACACAATATCACTAAATCAATCAATATCGATCAATACACAAGCGTTATGCAATAGATACACTAAGACTCAATTTTATATGCAATATGGTACCGTGTAAGTGAAAAACCTTGTCGGACGCCTAGGAGTACATGACAAGACAAACCACGCACTAGTAAGTCAGGTCACTCTCACTAGGTAAAATCATAAGGAGATTAGTCGGGGTCACGCTGTTTTGCGAGAATGCTCCAACCATGTGAGATCGGCACAGGCTTAAAAGAGCACTCAAATTGGATGTATTTACCCCCAAGGCCTACACTTCGAAGAGTCCGTCAGGGCCTCTCCCTCCTAATTCAGGTCCAACCCAGAAAACATTTTAGCATGCAAATTGTATCTATGAATTGTACGAAGCACACGACTCCTCAATTATTCTCAAAATAATTTTATCTCGTCGTGCTTGTGATTAAACTCGTCGAGTCCCCTCAATGGTTCCCATCACAATACTCATCGTGCATTAACTCGTCGTCCTTAAAGGGTCTTATAGTCGTGTGATTCTAGTATAATTCATAGCTCTCAACTCAATGCACACAACATCTCAATGCACATATATATTACAAGTCAATACATACTCAATTTATCACATACACTCGGTCTCAATCACAATGGTATAATCTCAATTAAACATGTAATCACACCTCATGAATCACATACACTTTACATATGAACTATGCAATACACACGACTCCTCAATTGTTCTCAAAATAATTTTATCACTTCGCGCTTGTGATTAAACTCGTCGGGTCCCTACAGTGGATCCCATCATAATACTCATCGCCCTTAAAGGGTCTTACAATTGTGTGATTGCACAGTTCTTAGCTCACAACTCAATACACACATCTCAATACACATGTATTTCTCCATTCATCACGAATTCAATTTATCACATACTCACAATTTGAAGCACAATTTCATAATCTCAATATAACAATTTATACAAAAAGTTTATCACAACCTGGGGAGTAAAATCCCTCAAATAATTTCACACAATTATATCAAAATCAATTAATCAAAATCATAGGTATAAAAAAATGAAAACACCAAGAGCATTCAATTTTATCAACCAATTCACATTAGGACATCAATATTGTATTTATAATCATAAAGGAAAAATTATAATTCAATAAACATCCCAAAATAAACCCCAATTTAATCCTCTAAGGATCCCTACATATGTTCATTCTAACCCCAATTGCGATAAACTCATCCTTTACCTCTAAGCGGGTTCACGTGTGTTCCAGCAGCGATAGCGGCCTCTCTAGCAATTTCCTGAGATTCCTCGAGTTTTTCTTCTGATTTGTTCTGATATGGTTTCCAAGCAAAAGAGATTAAAGCCTTCATTTCCTGAGATTCCTCAAGTTTTTCTTTTGATTCCTCGACTTTTCTCTCTCCATCAATATTATTTCACAAATCCCAATGGTGAAGGTGTGCAAAAAGGAACTTCAAACCAGGTATCTAAATATTACGGTGATCCAACGGTTAACGAGTTCGGGATCATAGTTTTACTGGACAGGTTTTAAGTCTCTGTGGGAAAAGAGAAAGCTACAATGCAAAGGACATTTCTCTTAGCTGTAATACTTTTTCAGAATTTCCAACGGTGGTAGTGCTTGGAAATGAGTTTCAAACCTGGTGTTTAAATATCACAATGATCCAACGGTTAACGAGTCCGAGATTGTCGATTCACTAAGACAGATTTGAGTATATGCGGGAAAAAGAGAGGATTTTGGAAGGGGAAAAGAGAAAATGAAATTGAGAGAAAGAGGAGGTATAGAGTCTATCGTCAGTCTATCTTGTTTCTATTTATAGCTAGAGTACTCACAACCTATTATTTACTCTATTTATTTATTTTTTATTATTTTATAAAAAAGAACTCTATTTTATTTCCTATCAAATGAATAAATCAAATATTTTTTTATTTTCATTCAAACCATTATTTTAATACAATTATTTCTCCTTATTTATTTAATCATAAAAATCTCACCATTTACTGAAACTCTATTTCTTTTTTTTTTAACTAAAAAACCTTTTTAATTTATTTACAAAAAAATGGAATGTTACGGCCACTCTTTCGACTTGTGAGGCAGAATACGTAGCAACTACTTCATATGTTTGTCATGCAGTCTAGCTTAGGAATTTGTTAAAAGAGTTGGGTATGTCACAAGAAGACCCAACCAAGGTCTTTGTGGACAGTCAGCCATTGCTGTAGCAAAGAATCCAGTGTTCCATGATTGAAGCAAACATATTGATACCTGTTAATAGCAAGAAAGGATGTACATGTAGAATATGTGAAGTCTCAAGACCAAATAGCCGACATCTTCACCAAGCCGCCCAAGCAAGAAGACTTTATCAAGTTAAGAAGCTTACTTGGAATGATAAATCAAGTTTAAGGGGGTGTTGGATAATATAAACTTGATTTAGCCCATTAATCAAGTGTTAGGATCATTAAGTTTGTGCTACTACTTTAAAGAAACTTCTAGAAAAGTGTAGAAATAAGTAGAAGTAATATTTAATTAAAAAAGTGTGTAGAACTCTCCCTTGAAGTACGTGGAAACTTTCCTGATATATCTAGAACTCTCCCTTGAAGCCTATAAAAGGGGGAGAGGTTGCCATTTGTAAGTGGATCCAAAAAAGCCAACGAAATCAAAACAAAAAAATTTCTCAAGTAATAAAAACTAGTCTTCTTTCAAATATTCTCTCCTCCATTTCTCTCAAATACTTCCTATAATCTTCTACTTTCCTACAAGCTCTTCATCTAACTTTTACAAAAGCTAAAGTGCATAAGTTAATTTTAGCTTATCGAAGAAGCTCAATTTATTTTCTTCTCCTATAGGTGCTTATGAAAATGTTTATATATCCAAACAGGATCTTAAACCATAGTTTCTGTGAGTTTGTCTATAGACATTATTGCTTCAGCCATATTGCTGACTCCACCTAATGCAATAACGCTTGGTTCCTGTTGTTATTGTTTCAACTTATAGAAACTTGGAGAACTACTTTATAATATAGTGACCAGTTGAAAATGGTTATTCAGATCCTATTAACTTTTAACTTGTTAATCTTGTTTCTATCAGCTTGCAGTCTCACAATCAGAGAACAACAATCCCCCCTCTAGACCAGCAAGCTGCAATGTTCAGTAACTCGCTCTTCCATCTCAACTTCACACTCATAGTACAACTCCTATTCTTCAAACAAGCACTCATCCTCATTCCTCATCACAAGTTCAGCCTCGTATTCACATTGGTTTGATTGAGTAGAAAACGAGGAATGTTCTTAAAGTTTTAGGTGGAGTCCAAAAGTATGAAATTGATCCTAATCCAAGAGGCAAAGAAAAAAAAAATACTATTCACATAGCTTTCTTATGGTTTCTCTAAGCAAGTATTGGCAGAGACAGTCGACCCATTATGTTCATGCTTATGACAACTTAAATCATACGGGCTAAACTAAACAAGACCATATCACAAGGAAGAAAATAAATTATAACTTACCAAAAACTAATTATGGCATTAAATGAATATGTTTTCAGTTCATATATGTTTCGACAAGTTGACCTAGTTCACTCTATTTTGCTAAACCAACAAACTAATTCACAAGAATTATAAAACCAACAGACATATATACTTGTCACTTCAACCAGCCAACACTATAATGCAAAAGGGATTTCTACTTAAAACTCAGTATATCTAGGGTTTAAACAAACACAAACATAAAGTAGCAATGCCAACAAATTAATAAGCATGTTGCCAACACCAAGCGCATATAAATGAAACCTATAACAAATGAGGGAGCACGAACAACAAAGACATTAATCTTTGAGCAAGAGCATAAAGTATACATTGTTACTTAATGCATGACGGAGGTACAATCAATAGAGGGAAGCGCTGAAACGATGGATGAGAGTGAGGCAGAGTGAAGCAAAATGGTAGTTGCAGCAAACTTCGGAGGTCACGGTCATGGCAGAGTCAATGGCACAAGATTGATGGCGTAAGAGTGAGGGTTTGTGTACAACTAGAGTGAAAATTTTATAGTATATGAAGGTGTTAAAGACGATTTTGAAAAATAACGTCATTGTCAGCTTAAAATCAAAAATTGTTTTCAAAAAAGGTCGTGGTAACCTTCAAATCAAAGACGGTTTTATAAAAACCATCGTTAACACCTTCTAGAAAAGACAATTTTTATAAAACCGTCTTAAAAAAGTTGGAAACAATTTCAAAAATGTCACCGCCTATTTTTCTACATATGTTTTTCGAAAACCGACCTAGATACAACGATGTTAAAACACATTTTTTTTAGTAGTGTAATTTTACGTCAAGTTCAATGCAACTCATGGCACTTGCATTTGAAGAAACTTTTTCTTAATTTAACTCTTCACCAACATACATGTCACAATACTTTGTGAATTATCTTGGTCCAAAAAGTTCCATTGCTTGAGCAAGTAATGAAGAGTCATCAGTGAGATCGGAGTAGCCACTACTAGAACCATGTTGTGGATGTTGAAACCAAGGAAAAGTAAGGGTATGCTAAAATGCATCCCAAGCATAACAATGAAAAGGTTGGATTGAAGGTGTTCAAGAAGCAAAGTAAGTTTATGTTTCTTTTTGCTTCTTCTATCAATCACTGAAGTCCAAGTTCTATAGAATTAAATATAGTTTAGTGGAAAATAATACTAAATTTCTTTATGTTTGACAGATCCTACAATACTCCTGCAACAAGTGTCAAATTACTTTACATAGGGTAGGATCCTAATAAATAAATAAAACTCAAGCCTTAAATATTTTTTTCTTTATAATAAAAGTGAACAATCATTAATGGAAGAAAATTGAAGGAATTTGGAAGGTACTGACTCCTCCATATAGTTAAGATGAAGCCACTTTATGCTTCTAATGATTTTACCATATAGTCAAGAGGAAAATGTAGAAGGACACACTGTAGGTCTGCTACTTGTAGACCCACTGGTCATTTCTCTAATGGCCTCAACATTCCTAATTTTGTCAGTGGAGTTTATGTCTCTAATTTTGATTTCCCCATCGTTAATTTTGTGTTGCTTAGTTAAATATATGACTTATATATGCTAGTGTTTGCTCTGGCTCCGTAGTGTAAGTTAATTTGTGATTTTTTTTCAGGTAAAGAAGTTGGGTTAGAGTCCATTGAAATGAAGCTAGAAGGGTGGATAATTCCTGCCTCTTCTTCCCTATTATTTGTCCTTCCTCTTAATTGTTGTAACATGTAAGGACTAAGAAGTTCATCTCTTATTTCAGCTTATTCATTTTATTTTAACTATTCTCTCATATTTCATCTTATTTTTTGATGTTGTTTCAAGGATAGGTATTTTCACTTGTCAAGTTAATGTTCTTAGCATGTCAAAGGAATGCTCAACCATGATATTAACGAAAGAGATAAGTCACCATGCAATGTAAGCATTGAGTAATGTATCTAATATACAAACTTCTGAAACATGTATATCTATGATTGCTTTGTTATCGTTACAGAACCGATGCCTTAATTATATATTGTTGGATCAAGTGGCCTCGAATAATTAAGAAGGGGGGGTTGAATTAATTATTAACGAACCTTTACTAATTAAAAATCTATCCTTCTTAATGTTACCAAAAGTAAAAGCAATAATTAAAGTGCACAGCGGGAATTAAAGAGTGTAGGGAAGAAGACGACAAACATAAGAGTTTTATACTGGTTCGGCAACAACCTGTGCCTACATCCAGTCCCCAAGCGACCTACGGTCCTTGAGATTTCTTTTCAACCTTGTAAAGTCCTTTACAAGCAAAGATCTACAAGGGATGTACCCTCCCTTGTGTACCCTCCCTTATTCTCTTTGAACAACCTAGTGGATGTACCCTCCTCCACTAGAACTGATCCACAAGAGATGTACCCTCTCTTGTTCTCATTCACAACAACCCAAGTAGTTGTACCCTCTACTTGTACCACAAAGGATGTAGCCTCCAATGTGTTAAGACAAAGTTCTCAGGCGGTTAGTCCTTCGAAACTTTGTGAAGGTGGAAACAAAAGAATTTTCAGGCGGTTAGTCCTTTGAAATCTTTTGTTTATGAGAAAGGGAAGAATCAAAAGAATTCTCAGACTATGTCGTTTTGAATTCTTTGACAAGAGAGAAGGGTGACACAAAAGAATTCAGGCGGTTAGTCCTTCGTTCTTTTGGAAAAGGGAGAAGAGAGACACAAAATGAATTCAGGCGGTTAGTCCTTGGCAAATTCTTTTTGGCAAAGGGAGAAGGAAATGAAAAAGATGAATAGCACACTTTTGTTTTCAAGGTTTAGAAAACCAGAAAACTTTAGAAAGCTTATGGAAAAGGAAGAAAAAGAAGAAGATGTTCAAAGGAGATTCAAAGATTGTAAAGGATTGTAATAATTGTTATGAATGAATATCTAAAATGCAAGTCAAGGTCTTGCTTTTATAGACTCTTCATGTCTGGTCAAGAAAACCATTAGAAGAGTTATAACCTTTAGAAAAACTTGAAAACCATTGGAAGAGTTACATATTTTGATTTTAATTCAAAACTTATCACTGGTAATCGATTACAAAATTATTGTAATCGATTACACAAAGCATTTTTGTGAAAGGATGTGACTCTTCACAATTGAATTTGAATTTCAACGTTCAAACACACTGGTAATTGATTACCAATATCTTGTAATCGATTACACCATTTTGAAATTAATTGGAACGTTGTAAATTCAGTTGAAAGCTTTTGAAAACAAACTTTGTCATTGGTAATCGATTACAGTAAACTAGTAATCGATTACCAGAGAGTAAAAACTCTTTGGTAAAAGATTTTGTGAAAACTTCATGTGCTACTCAATGTTTTGAAAAACTTTTTAATACTTATCTTGATTGAGTCTTCTCTTGATTCTTGAATCTTGAGTCTTGAATCTTGATCTTGATTATTCTTGATTCTTGATTCTTGAAATCAAATTTCTCTTGATTCTTGAATTGTTCTTGACTCAATCTTGAAATCATTCTCTTGGGAATTGTTCTTGACTCAATCTTGAAATCATTCTCTTGAGCTTTTTGTCATCATCTTTGTTATCATCAAAACAACTTGAATTAATCTTGATTCGTCATCATGAAGCTTGCTTCTACATATATCAGTGTTCATGGATAAGCTTCTAGCTTGGGAAGCATCAAACTTATATCAATACAGTGCAGATCATTCATCACTAATCTAATGGTGAAAAATAAATTAATTTCCTACCAATGTTAGAATCTTTTAAAGGAAAAAGACAAGTTAAGGGTTCTTGCTTTATTTTTACTTACCAAATCAAAGTTAGTAATGTCACACAATGAGACACGTGTATTTTGCGACATACCTAAAGAGAAGAGAGATAATTACTCACATACTTATTTTGCAACATGGCTGGATAGAGACACTCACACTTACTGACACGCCTATTTTTCTCTAAAGACAAAAAACAAAGACCACACTTATATATTGTCATTATAGCATGTTAATTGAGGAAATAATCTTGTTTCTTACTTTAATTAAATTTCATCTTTTAATGAAAATTTTGAAAGAATCTTATTTATATCTTATGGTCATATGCATTTTAGGAATTAATTTAATTAGGAAAAGATCTATTTTTAGTTTTGCATCAACGTATATGTTTCTTGCTTTAATTAAATTTCATCTTGTACTCTATCTACTATAATTAAATTTCATCTTTTAATGAAAATATTGAAAGAATCTCATTTTGTCTTTTCCCTTTTTTAAACACAATAGGAAATTAGATTTCCATCATTAGATTAGTGATTAATATTTATTTTTCCTTTTGTTTTTCTATTTTCTTTCTTATTTCTCGCCCACCCACAGGCACAGTTTCTGTTGGAAAGGGAAAGGTTATAGGAAGTATTTAAGAGAAATGGAGGAGGAGAGAATATTTAAAAGAAGGCTAGTTTTTATTACTTGAGAAATGTTTTTGTTTTGGCTTCGTTGGATACTTTACAAATGACAACCTATCCCCCTTTTGTAGGCTTCAAGGGAGAGTTCTAGATACATCAAGAAAGATTCCACACACATTAAGGGAGAGTTCTACACACTTCTCCCAACTACTTAGTTCTACACACTTCTTCCAATTAAATATTACTTCTACTTATTTTTACACTTCTCTAGAATTTTCTTTGGAGTAATAGCACAAACTTAATGGGCCTAACACTTGATTAATGGGCTAAATCGAGTTTACATCATTCAACAGTCCCCTTTAAACTTGATTTACCATTCCAAGTAAGCTTCTTAACTTGATAAAGTCTTCTTGCTCGAGCGACTCGGTGAAGATGCATGTTAGCTACTTGGTCTTGAGACTTCACATATTTTGCATGTCAATCCTTTCTTGTTATGCCCTCCCTTATGTAGTGGTAACGGGTATCAATATGTTTGCTTCGATCATGGAACACTGGATTCTTTGCTAGAGCAATGGCTGACTTATTATCCACAAAGATTTTGGTCAGCTCTTCTTGTGGCATGCCTAACTCTTTTAACAAACTCCTAAGCCAGACTGCATGACAAACGCATGAAGTAACTACTACGTATTTTGCCTCACAAGTCAAAAGAGAGACTATCGGCTGCTTTTTTGACATCCAAGTGTGTTGGATCAAGTGGCCTCGGAATAATTAAGAAGGGGGGGTTGAATTAATTATTAGTGAACCTTTACTAATTAAAAAAAAACTTATCCTTCTTAATGTTACTAGATTAAATTAGGCTTTTACTACAAATTTAAGAAAGTAAAGAACAAAAATAGAAACTTAACCAAAAGTAAAAGCGATAATTAAAGTGCACAGCGGAAATTAAAGAGTGGAGGGAAGAAGAAGACAAACACAAGAATTTTATACTGGTTCGGCAACAACCCGTGCCTACATCCAGTCCCCAAGCGACCTGCGGTCCTTGAGATTTCTTTTCAACCTTGTAAAAACCTTTACAAGCACAGATCCACAAGGGATGTACCCTCCCTTGTTCTCTTTAAACAGAGTGGATGTACCCTCCACTTGAACTGATCCACAAGAGATGTACCCTCTCTTGTTCTCAATTACAACAACCCAAGTAGATGTACCATCTACTTGTACCACAAAGGATGTACCCTCCAATGTGTTAAGACAAAGTTCTCAGGCGGTTAGTCCTTTAAAACTTTGTGAAGGGGAAACAAAAGATATCTCAGGCGGTTAGTCCTTTGAAATCTTGTTTAAGGGAAAGGGAAGAATCAAAAGAATTCTCAGACTATGTCGTTTTGAATTCTTTGAAAAGGGAGAAGGGAGACACAAAAGAATTCAAGCGGTTAGTCCTTTTTTCTTTTGGAAAAGGGAGAAGAGAGACACAAAAAGAATTCAGGCGGTTAGTCCTTATCGAATTCTTTTTGGCAAAGGGAGAAGAGAATGAAAAGATATAGCACACTTTTGTTTTCTGTAAAAGAACAAGGTTTGGAAACCAGAAAACTTAGAAAGCTTTTTGGCAAAGGAAGAAGAAGAAAGATGAGTAGCAAAGGTTTCAAGATTTCACAAAAGTTGTTTAAGAAGATCAAAAAGTTGTTTGAATGCAAGTCAAGGTCTTGCTTTTATAGACTCTTCATGTTTGGTCAAGAAAACCATTGGAAGAGTTATAACCTTGAGAAAACCATTGGAAGAGTTACATGTCTTGATTTTTATTCAAAACTTGTCACTGGTAATCAATTACCAAAACCATGTAATCGATTACACAAAGCATTTTATGAAAAGATGTGACTCTTCACAATTGAATTTGAATTTCAATGTTCAGATACACTGGTAATCGATTACCAATATATTGTAATCGATTACACCATTTAAAAAACAATTGAAACGTTGCAAATTCAATTAAAAGCTTTTGAAATCAAACTTTGCCACTGGTAATCGATTATAGGAAACTGGTAATCGATTACCAGAGAGTAAAAACTCTGGTAACTTAGAAAATTTTGAGAAAAACTCTTTTGAAAAACAAAATTGTGCTATGTTTGTTTTTTGAAGAATCTTTTCAATACTTCCCTTGTGAAGTCTTCTTGATTTCTTCTCTTGAATCTTGAAATCAAACTTCTCTTGATTCTTGAATCTTCTTGATTTCTTCTCATGAAACTTGAAATTAATCTTGATCTTGAACTTGTTGACTCAATCTTGAAATCATTCTTTGGGATTTTTGTCATCATCTTTGTCATCATCAAAACTACTTGAATCAACTTGATTCATCATCATGAAGCTTGCTTCTACAAAGTGAAGGTTGTATTCCCCATGAAAAACACAAATCCATTGGTACTTTTTTTATCATGTTCATCTCCAGCCCAATCATTATCACTGTAACCTACAAGCTTATAGTTTTTACTTGTTGAGAACCATAACCAAAGATGATTGTTCCTTTGATATAGCAAAGAATTCGTTTTGCAGCCTTGTGGTGAGTAGTGGTTGGAGTCTCCATGTATCGACTAATGAGTCCAGTAGCATATAGGATGTCTGGTCTCATGCACGTCAAATATCGCAAACTACCCAACAAACTCTTTAAATTTGTAGCATCCACCTTTTTTGCTTTGTCTAACTTTGATAACTTCATTTTGCACTCCACCAATGTTCCAATTGGCTTGCAGTTATCCATCTTGAATTTCTTGAGCATCTCCTTTGCGTAGTTTTGCTGTGAAATGAAGATTTCATCTCGAACTCCTTGATCATTGCTTTCTTGAACTCTTCAAACATACTTGGATTACTTCCTGTGAAGATTAAGTCATCCACATATATGCACACAATCAAAATATCTCTATCCTTGATCTTGGCATAAAGTGCATGCTCGTCTAGGCACTTTGTGAAGTTATTTTCTTGGAAGTACTTGCCAATGCAATTGTACCATGCTCTCGGTGCTTGTTTTAGTCCATAAAGTGTCTTCTTTAGCTTGAAAACTGTGTCTTCTTCTCCTTTCACCTTGTATCCCAATGGTTGCTTGATGTACAATTCTTCCTCGAGGACTCCATTCAAGAAGGCAGACTTCACCTCCATCTGATGAATTCTTCACTTGTGTTGAGTTGCAAGAGAGAGTATTAGTCTTATGGTCTCTAGGCGAGCGACCAGAGCAAACACCTCATCATAATCAATCCCAACGTTTTGACTATGACCTTTTGCAACTAGCCTTACCTTGAATCTTTCAATTTCTCCCTTGGCATTCTTCTTTGTTTTGTACAACCACTTGACACCAATAGCCTTTTACCCTTTTTGAAAGGAGACGAGTTCCCATGTGTCGTTCTTCTCGATGGATCTAATTTCTTCGTCCATTTCATGTCTCTATCTTTTATATTGCGCAACTTCTTCAAAGTCCACTAGTTCATAATCTGCAAAGAGACAAAATAGTGTGATATTATCCAATCTCTCAGTTCAATCATAAAGATCTTGGAGGGTTCTTGTGCATGACACAACCCTTTCACTCTCAGGAGATGACAAAGTGTCTTCATGAGTGGTTGATGTTGATGGGGTGAGCTCTTATTGAACATGTTAAGGTGTCTTCTCTTCCTCAAGTGGAGGAAAGAAGTAGTATTCCTTTTCATGAGTCTCAAAGTCCCATTGTTCTTCTTCGTCAAACACAACATCTCGACTAATTACCATCTTCTTGTTGTTTGGGTTGTACAACTTGTACCCTTTTGAAATTGAATCATAACCGATGAAGATGAATCTCTCACTCTTGTCATCAAGTTTTTCTCTTCTCTCGTCTGGGACATGAACATAAGCTATACTCCCAAAGACCCTCAAGTGAGAGATACCAGGCTTTCTTCCACTCCATGCTTCTTGTGGTGTCTTTCTCCATACACCTCTTGTTGTAGATTGATTGGACAGATAAACTCTAAATGCCAAAGCTTTTGCCTAAAATTCTTTTGGCAGTTTCTTGCTTTTGAGCATGCTTCAAGCCATATCAAGGATCGTTCTATTTTATCTTTCTGCCACACTATTCTATTGGGGGATCTTAGAACTGTCAGGGGACGTCTAATTCCATTCTCTTCACAAAACTCTTGAAACTTTTTGCAAGTGAATTCTCCTCCTCGATCAGTCCTTATGGCTTTGATCTCTCAACCACTTTCTTTTTCTACTGCAGCTTTGAACTTCTTGAAGGTGGAAAAGACTTATGATTTTTGCTTTAAGAAATAGACCCATGTTTTTCTTGAAAAATAATCAATGAAAAAGAGGAAATATTTATTTTTACGTAGTGAGCTTGGGGCTTGATTGGCCCACAGACGTTAACATGTATTAGCTCGGGTGGCTTCTTAGCTCTTGAGTTTGACTCCTTTGGAAAAATCATTCTAAATTTCTTGCCAAGTAAACATCCTTAACAGAGTTGATCAGGGTGATTAATATAGGGTAGTCCTCTTACCATCTTCTCCTTTGATAGCAAACTTAAGCCTCCAAAATTTAAGTGCCCAAATCGAAGATTCCGTAGCCAAGATGCATCAATGTAGCAAGCTTTAAGATATTTTGCAACATCGTTTTGGATATTCAACTAGAACATCCTATTTCTTGACATTGGTAGCTTGGTGATTAGATTTTTTCTCCCATCTCTGATGGAAAGACTGAAATCTTTCATGTGAATATCATAGCCTTTTTTGAGTAATTGTCCCAAACTCAAAATATTGTTCTTCATATTTGGGACGTAGTAGACATTTGATATGAATTCATGTCTTCTATCTTACCTTTTCCTTTTGCATGAGTCTTAGAATTATCACCAAATGAGACATTTCCACTTACTGATTCATCAAGATCCACAAACATGCTTCTTTTTCCGCACATATGGTTGCTTGCACCAGTGTCAAGGTACCATGTGTTTTCTTGGGTACCTTCATTACCTCTACGTGCTAGGAGCACTATTTCAAACTTCTTGTCTTTTTGCTCCACATAGTTAGTCACCTCCTCAACTTTATTCTTGGAGAATCTACATTCTAAAGCATAGTGGACAATCTTTTCACAATTGTAGCATCAAGTTTGAGATTTATCATACCTTGTGCTTGTATAGCCTCATCCATATTCTCTTGTTGAGCTTTTTCCTTTCTCATAACTGTTGTTGATGAAATTTAACCTCGTCCACTGTTTCCACGTCCTACCTATCCTCAGCCGCGACCTCCACCTCGTTGACTTCTCTCATTTCCTCGACTTTCTTCCTTCTCCTTTAGTTGCATCTTGAAGATTTTCTCAGTGATCTTTTGCTTCTTCTTATGCTTCTCCTCATAAGCTTGCAGTGATCCTTGAAGTTTTTCTATCATCATAGTTTCTAAATCTTTGGTTTCCTTGATTGTCACAACAATGTGCACAAATTTGGGATCTAACGAGCATAGTATCTTCTCCATAATTCTTACATCTTTTAACTTCTCACCATTTCTTTCTAGTTGATTTGAAACTACGGGAATTCTTGAAAAATAATCAGAAATGGACTCCGACTCTTTCATATGTAAGGATTCAAACTCACCTCTTAAGAGTTTGGAGACACACCTTATTTACTTTGTCTTCTCCTTTGTGAGAGGTTTGAAGCTTATCTCATGCCTCCTTAGCGAATGTTGCATCAGAAATCTTCTCGAGCGCATCATCATCTAATGCTTGAAAGATGAAGAAGAGAGCTTTCTTGTCTCTCTTTCTTGAATCCTTTAAAGTCCCTTTTGTGCTTGGGATAATGAAGTCTCATCTTGCGGCTCCTTATAGCCTTTTTCAACCATTTCCCAAACATCATGTGCTCCAAGAAGGGCCTTCATTTTGATGCTCTAAATGTCATTGATGCTTCCCTTTTGAAGTGGAACCTAGAAGGATGTCGTTCCACTACTTGCCGTAACTATAGAGGAATTTCTTATCAAAACCTAAGCTCTGATACCACTTTGTTGGAAAGGAGAAGGTTATAGGAAGTATTTGAGAGAAATGGAGGAGGAGAGAATATTTGAAAGAAGACTAGTTTTTATTACTTGAGAAATGCTTTTGTTTTGGCTTCGTTGGATACTTTACAAATGACAACCTCTCCCCTTTTTATAGGCTTCAAGGGAGAGTTCTAGATACATCAAGAAAGATCCCACACACTTCAAGAGAGAGTTCTACAAACTTCTTCCAACTACTTAGTTCTACACACTTCTTCTAATTAAATATTTCTTCTGCTTATTTCTACACTTCTTTAGAATTTTCTTTAGAGTAGTAGCACAAACTTAGTGGGCCTAACACTTGATTAATGGGCTAAATCAAGTTTATATCATTCAACAGTTTCTCCCTCTCCCTCCGTTCTCACTAAACTCAACCTGATATTTAGGAGACCTGCCAAGTCTTGTTTTGAATCTTTTATCCATGTTTTCTCATATGTATGTATTTGTGTGTTCTTCACGCTCAACAGCAACAACAACAACAACCTGCACCCAAATATGCTTGGAGTTCTTCTAAATATTGTTGGAATACTTCTAAAGGGCAATGGGAGCGGCGTGAAGAGGAGGAGTGGGAGTCTCTGCCAAGGAGAGAAGAAGAGGAGTTGAAGAAGACCTAGGAGGCACACAAGGAAAGGGAAATACAAAACCGTCGGTCGAAAAAATTGTGATCAAGTTCTCTTATTAGTTACTTAATTAGCTTAGTGCTGGGTTTTGTTAAGCTTTCATTCTAGTAGTACCAGTTTGTGTGCACTTACTTGTTTTTCTTCTTACTTGGTTAGTTTAGGGTTGTTTTTGTTAGCCTTTCATTCTCCTAGTTTCCATACTTTTGTTTCCTATAAATTCTGTCAATCAATACTATCAATACTATGAGTAATTTTATGGAACTCCCCTCATGTTTAATAAGATTTTATAGATTTATGGAACTAGTGCAGCATGCCAAATTACTTACAGTAAATACAAGAACAAATCCCAGTTCATAATTGAGGTAAGTTGTAAGCCTCTCGCTTCCTTATATATGTGGACAATTCAGCCAGCACTCTCTTTAAAATGGCTGTGAAGATAAATATTCCAACGAGGAAGTATAAAGTATAAACAGGAGGAAATAAATGAATCTGGGAAGCAAAAACAAATAGATGGAAAAAGGAATCTTGAAAGGCAATGTGGCTGTGGAGTATGCTTGCTGACAGAGACAGAATAGAAAAAAGGTTATTAGGTTGTTGCTTTTTTTGGTTACTGATACACGAGGTAATCTGGTTGAATTAGTGGCTTAAATCTGTTGAATTGGATGACAGATAAAAAAAAAAAAAGGAAGAGGGTAATAGTATGTGGGCGGGGTTGGTTAGTCATATACAAGATAAATCTGTTGAATTGTGGAGGCTGCAAGAACAAATAGAACTTACGGGTCAGGGGGGCAAAAACTGAGGTCTGCAAACTAAGAGTTATATTTTGATATATATGTTCTTTTGGAGCTTTTGGAGCCTCCCGATCATTGCTATTCATGTTATGGTCATTTTTTAGTTTACACTAATAGTTTAATTTTGACATTTTGTCGGTATAAAAAAATTTACAATGTTAACTAATACGATAACACCTTGGTGTCTGTCACCATTTGAAACCATCTTTCTAGTGTATGTTACACAATAGCCACTATGCCTTACCATGCACCGAAAATCTGTTAGAATCTAACACAGAAAACAGAAGCAAATTAAGCAATGAGTAATAGGTGAAAAATCTCAAATCCCAAATCCCAAAATACTATTATTGACAGTTTAAGTACAACCTATTTATATGAACGTTATTCTTCAAACATCTTGAAGGAGCCAGAAGGACATTTCCCACAAAAATCTTCGCCCCATCTATTAAGAACAACACATAACACTCAATCTATACGTCAATGTCTCCAATCAGATTCTGTACAGTCAGAAACTAGCATCACTCTTTGAGATGCTACTAATGTTACATCAAGTCCGCTGCAACTCAGGCACTTGCATTTGAAGAAACTTCCACTTTCTTTAACTCTTCACCAACTTCAGTGTCACAGTGACTTTGTGAATCATCTTGGTCCAGAAAGTTCCATTGCTTGGGCTAGTAATGAAGAGTCATCAGTGAGATCAGAGTAGCGCTCTGAAGATGAGAGTTCATTGCCTCTACTTCTTGTGGATTCAGCTCTCTGTGAGGCCTCCCATTTCTCTGCAAGACCATCTCCTTCAAGCATCCTAACCACTTCAGACATCTTTGGTCTGTAGCTTGGAAGGTATTGAGTACATAGAAGAGCCACTTGAACTATTTCATCAAGCTCAATCCTATCATAGTTGTTTTTCAGGTCCTTGTCAACCAACAAGTCAATTTTCTTCTCTTGATGGATTTTCTTCACCTGCGAGTACAGTGAAGTTGAATAAATTTAAGACACATCACATGATAGCTTATTTATAAGCTTGATAGCGAAATTTACTGAAATAAGATTTTTTTTTAAGAGAAAAAAAAAAACTTACTTCGAGAAGTTTATCTGTGAATTTTTTTCATTCATTAAGCAAGCAATTGAAATAGACAATTAAAGGTTTAAATATGCTTTTAATTCATGTAATATGAGAAACTTTTGTTTTATTACATCAAAAACTTTTTTTTTGTTAATTATAGTCCTACGATATATTATATTATATTATATATATATATATATATATATTAAATGACTACTACCATATATATTTAGATTCATGTCACATCATCAATAAATGGTGGTAAGGGTTGTTCTTAAAACTTTTAAAATTTGTAAGGATCAAAACCAACAAAAGAAATTTGCCTAAACTAAAACCAAATCACCATATTTTCAAGGACTATCAAACATGTTAAACAATAAATAAATGATAAAGAAACCAATTCTGGTTGGCTCACCCAGTCTAGCATGGCTCCTTTCTGGTTTGCTGCTTTCCCAAACTCAAGAGCTCTTTGGCCAGATATCAGTTCAAGAAGAAGAATTCCAAACCCAAACACATCTGTTTTCTCAGAAGATTGGCCTGTAGAGAGATACTCAGGGGCTATGTGCCCCACAGTACCTCTCACTGCTGTTGTCACATGTGAATCCCTGTGGTCTAATAGCTTTGCCAACCCAAAATCTCCCACCACAGCCTCACAATAATCATCAAGCAAGATATTTGCTGCCTTCACATCCCTATGAATAATCTTTGGATCACACTGTTCGTGCAAATATAGCAAGCCTCTTCCAGCTCCTAAAGCTATTCTTTTCCTTGTTGGCCAGTCCAAAGCTGGCTTGGCTGTATCATCAAAAGATAAATGAATACTCCTACTTCATAAACTAAAGGCTATATTGGGAAACTCAAAAAATTTATTTTACTTAGGTTTTATGGAAATTGGAAGAGCATCCAAGTTTGGGATGTGTATTAAAAAGTTTCATGTGTATGACAGCAGACCCAAGATGGATACATATACAAGCTAACATGCAATTTGGTCCTAGAAAGTGACTGTTTTTGGTCCCTGAAAGATTTTTAGATAAATTAGCCCTCTGAGAGATAAAATTGTTTAGTTCACAACTAACTTCATAGCAAGTAAACTCTTTGGATCAATTTGTAAAAAACATACACTTTAAAATATTAAAGTAACACAAGTTACCATTTTAAATAACCAAATTGTGTGTTAAACTCTATATATATAGTAACTGGTATCTAGCTGTACAGAATAGACATTACCTTTTAGACGGGAAGCAACACTGCCATTTGACATGTAGGGATAAACCAAGAGCCTCTCTGTAGCTGTCATGCAGAATCCATACAGGCGAAGAAGATTCCGATGGACGGCTAAGCTGATCATCTCAACTTCAGTCTGGAATTGGATCTCACCTCCAATGGCATTACCATCTTTAAGCCTTTTTACTGCTATAACTGTACCATCTTGGAGATACCCTTTGTAGACATTTCCAAATCCACCTTTGCCAATCAAGTT
This sequence comes from Glycine max, assembly GCF_000004515.6. NCBI lineage: Eukaryota > Viridiplantae > Streptophyta > Magnoliopsida > Fabales > Fabaceae > Glycine > Glycine max. Next base: position 12,939,531 of record NC_016088.4, on the reverse strand, counting down.
CTTGCTGCTGAAGTTATTTGTAGCAAGCTGAAGTTCTCTGAAGTGAAACTTCTTGAGGTTTCCAAGGCAAACCTCTTCACGGTGTTGTTCTGAAAGAAGAAAAGTTGAGTTAAAAATAGAAGAATAAATCATGATATGCCTACCAAGTTGGTCTATGTTTATGATCCACTAACCATTAACAACAAAGAATATTTGCTTGTTATATCTTTGTCTCCACCAGATGAGGAAGCCAAGTCCCAGAATTAGTAAGCATATGCAGCTTAAGCTTGAAGCAAACGCCAAGGCAACTTTGTGACTCTTCGGTCTTTTGGTGGATTGTGAATCTTGGAAAGCAATTCAGTAAACTATCTTAGGGTATGAAGGTAATTTGCATGCAAAAGAAAAAATAAATACAGTGGTGAAGAATGATGGAAGAAATGATTATAAACATGTTAAGCAACTTAGAAATTAATAGTTTTCAACAGTTCTTTGTTTGTGAAATGATTTTGCACCCCAAAACAGTAGTTTTGGACTAGAGTTTTAGACTAAGTCCACTTATGACAGATAAGAAGAAAAACTTTAGATGCCACATCATGAGGGTGGAAAAGCATAAGCAAATCCACAACATGCAAGAACTATGAATACCTTGAGAATTATTCGGAGCAGAAGGAATTGATGTTGTTCTGGAGCAGTTCTTCTCAACTCCCGTGACACATATCTGAGGATTGCCTACAATACTGTTTCAAGAGAAGGAAAAAAACATGCAATTACTTAATAACATGTAAACAGAATTTATATTTTTTAACTCACTTGAGGAAAACAGAGAAAATATTGAATGAGAAAAACTAATAAAATTAAGACCAAACACCTTACTTGAATGTTTTTGCATTTATTCTTGGTACAGGTTCACTCAAGTTATTATAAGAGATATCCCTAAGCAAAATTCAGAAGTAGACAAATTATTGATCAGAAATCAAATTAACAGAGGACGAAGAAATTAATAAGTCCATAATAAAAGGCTAGAAGAGACTTACAGAAAGGCAAGCTGAGTCATGTTAGCCAAAGAGGAAGGAATTGGTCCAGTGAGACTGTTATTGTTTAGCCGCCTGATTGAAATTCAAATTCCTATCATCATATTTCTTGATAGGGAATTAACACACGTTTTTCTATAAAGCCTATGAAAGAATGTGTAGCATTCTTGAACTTACAAATAATGGAGACCCTTCATGTGGGAAAGAGAATCTGGAAGTTGACCAGTGAAGAAATTGTCAGAAAGATCAAGAGTTTGAAGCTTTTGGAGCCTTCCAATCTCAGAAGGGATTGGTCCTGTTATATTATTATCCTGCAGAAGCCTGCAAAATGCCTTGTAAGGTAATATTCTTGACAAAAACTTACTCCAATAGTCCAATTCTTTCTTTTTACCATACAAAGCATGTTACTCACACAGTTTGGAGGTTTGTTAAGTTTCCTATGCTTGGTGAGAGAGTGCCAGATATATTTTGGCTTGGAATCCCACTGAAAAGATGAAAAGTGATGAAATAAGAAGTGGAATCTTAAGAAGAAAAACAGTGAAATTGAATATTTCTTGTTATGGATTTTGGTTTATTCCAGTTTGACTTACAGGGCAATCACAAAATGATCAGAAGAGCAAGTGACCATAGCCCAGTTGCAAGGATCCACAGCATCAGGATCCCAGTTATTTAAGACAGAATGAGGATCCGCCAGAGAGTTCCTAATGCCCATAAGTGCTTGAACTGCATGTAAAACAAGCATATTTATTAGGATTAGTGAGCGACCTTACAATTATTATGTGCTCTAAGAAACAAGGGAAGCACTCCTAGTCAAATCACCTTCATAGTTGACACCTTTAGGAGAAAGCAAAGCAGCCACTGAAGTCCACAAGAAGAACAAAGCTAAACAAAAGAGAGCAACGTCCCTTCTTCTCTCCATTGGGTTTGAAGGATCACCAGAAGCTTATTAATTAGTTATTCCCACAACAAAAGTGAATCAAGTTGTATCTTTAGGAGGAGGCAAGTAAGGAGCAGGTTTAATTTGAATGATTCAACTAGCACCACCAAATCCAACTTGGTTTGTTTTTGTTACATGTCATATTTTTTTTTACATCACAAGAGGAACCTCATCAACCAAGTCCTCCAACAGTACCATTTCCCACCTGCTTTGAAGCCAGAAATTGCACTCACTCCCACCCTTGTGTCAGACTTGTTGAATCAGAGCCAATGGTAAAAAAAAGACTTAAAAGAGAACCAGCATGCCTGCTGATGGTTCAACAACGAAAGCAAAGGCAAAGAATATATAATATAAAATAGCCATGAGGCACTCCTCCATTAGCCTCTTTTCTAGATAAATGCAAAAGATGATTGAAAAAGAAAATTCCATCGATCATGCATTGGTCGAAAGAGCAGTAGTGTTATTCACTTATTCTATTTCTTCAAATATAATAATAAAAGAAAAAAAAAGTAAGAGTGTGAAGCACTGTGAAAGTTTGGCTCAATGGACCTTAATCAGAAAAATTAACTAAGTGGGGCATTTAGTTTAGCTGCCATCAACTATGAGAGAGTGAGAGAGAAATAACACAAAGCGGATCACTATGATTTGTTAACCTCTCTCAGTGTCTTGTAGAAGAAAAATAAATATTAAGAATCCAAAAACATTCCCTGTCCCTGAGGTGTGCCATTCATTATCTTTTAAGTACCGAACTCCACTTTCTTTCGTTTTATTCAATTATTATGAGAGAAAAAGTTAGAATCCCAAGGGATTGAGGTTGAGATTGGTGATGCAATGGCTCCTCTCTCCTTGTGTGAGAGATCTTTTTTGTGTCAATTATGTCTTCCATTTTCTCTCACTGTTTTACTTTCCATTTTTCTTTGGTCATATTAATAATCTTAGTTAGCTATGCTTTATTGATTCTCAATCACTCATTTTGTCTCCAAATAATCACATTCATTAGACAGTTCCTCTAATAAACAAGCCAAAACAGCCTACTTTTAAAAGCAAAAGCTGTTCTCACACTATTGTGAATTATTTATCACCCCTCACCCCCCTAGGAAATTCCCAAAGTGCCCCCCATAACTAACAAAGCCAAGGTGTGAGGGCTTCTTTAGTTTTTACCATCATTGCTGTGTCATATATGAAATACAAAGGATTTGTGATGTCTATTTCACTCCCGTTTTAATAGGAACTTTTTGTTTTTAATTTTTTCCATCAAATTTTGGTTTGCATATCAGAGCTGACATGCAGAACCCACCAAGCTAAAGAACTGACATCCAGTTAATATAAAATTTGTTTTCCTACTCGGATTATTTCAAGAATCAAATTAGAATCACAAAATCTTACTCATCAAAAATGGGAGTGTAATGCAAACTACAATAAGTTTTCTGTCAGAGTCGTGTGCACATAGTTCTATTTAATCTGAAGTGATTCTATTTATAATGTTTTTTAAACTTAGCTGAAACTCACAACTAGAATTAACTTTTGTATATACAATTTTTATGAAGAAAATAAAGCTAGCCATGTATTATCATTTGTCCAGCTGTAAGGTGTACCTTAAATAACGGTGTAATATAATGGTTTATTAGTAATTTGCTGGCAGAAATAACAATATATATATATATATATATATATATATATATATATATATACTTTATTAAATTTGTAATTTTCATTTATAAGTTCTAAACCCTTTAATTTATTTTGTAACTTTTGTATAAAATTTATAGATTCGTGAAGAAAAAAATATAAGTTTATTAATCAAAAACACAAGATTATTTTTATAAAAAAGTTCTAAAAAATTAAAGTAAAAAAGAATACTCTTTGTTTTATTTTTTAATGTGTTTGTTTAGAAGCTTGTTAGTAAAAATGACTGAAGTTGATTTTGTAAAAATTAAATTTAGATAAAAGCTGATTTTGAAATAAAGTGACTTCTATTTAGATATTTTTATTCAGAAAGTAAGTTTGACATAAAACATGATGAAAATTTTCAACTTAAGATAAAAGCTATATTTTATCACTTCTATCAATAACTAAATATTTGTATCTATACTAAAAATAAAATCATGTTTGAGTATAAACAAAGTGCGTGTTTAAAACGAATTGTTTAACATGACTCATGTCATAAATTGTCTAACACCTCAAATATGCAGAAGAACATATCATGTGTGTGCATGAACCCTCTCTCCACGTATAACACGTCAAATACACAGAAGACCATAAACTACTTGATGGCCATTGATCCATCCAACCTAAATGCGAAAGCAAACATGCTTAAAATTAATTCAGATATTTTCAACTGTAAAACTAAACACGTATGCGAAGACATATTATTAAAAATCATCAATTAAATTTTCCAACGGAAATTAATTACAATAAAATTGATTAATATTTCACACATATAATTGTTACTAATAATAAAAAAACAGTTAGAGTGGTTAAAGAAATGAAACCCACAATTATAATTTACAAATCTTATCGTTATTCGTTCAATTTTTTCAATATTGAAACAAAAATAACATTTTATGCAGTACTTCTGTGAAGCCTCTTTTTCTCCACCAACGTTTCCTTTTCCATTTTTTGGTGAAAGGGGGTGACTAGTAGTGTTCAAAGTTCAAACACCTTTTCCTTTATAGGTGAAACGGGTCCCGGTGTTTCCATCTGAAACAGGATCAGTGGCCACTTGATTGCATGGCATGGCTCCTCACTATAGCACCTAGGTGCACGTGCATTAGAGACCCCACACTAATACGACTTGACGCTTAAACAGCTCCTTGGACCGATCCAATATCATCAAAGGCTCATCAAAAAGATTATAATAAGGTGAATAATCATAGAGAAATCAAAAACCAAATGTGAGCAACAATCTAATAAGACTTGCATGAGGGTTAATTAAGCTACTTTGATTCTAAGGCACATCACAAATATGTGAATGTTGTTAGAGTTGCCATGTTAGGCTCTTTTTTTTTTTACAATTATCGTGTTAGAGGTTGTCCTAATCCTTCTTAGGATGGTCACCCATCAATTCCTTGCTTGAAATGAAGTTGTGTTTATGGATTGTGATTGCTATATGTGATATCCTCTACCTATATATATATATATATATATATATCTCGATAAACAAATTTATTTAGATAAAAGATTCACATTCACTTCATTATTATCAATTAAAATTTATTAAAAATATATTCGGCTCAAAATAAGGTTATCAAAATTTACAAAAATATTTTGTTAAATTAGTGAGGTAAAATAAAATAGACTAACATCATGTAATTAATATAAAAACTTATGCCCCAATGTCACATTCCTATCAAAGCATTGTGTCTCGACGTCATTCAGCACAAGATTCCTTAAAGCAATTTCACCTAGTCATATGCTCTTCCGAACACAAAGTTCAAGATCATTACAAGATCCAAACACAAACAACACACGGGGAGTGAGTTGTCACATTCCTGACTAATGGAGAAACAAGACAACTAGATATACATATCATATAAACAAAATAAAACTTACTTAAACATAACTCACGTAATCCCACCACTTTGTCATTCAAAATTCACTTTTCAATCATCAATCACACTTTTCAATCATCAATCACATTACACAAGAATCACACACTCCGATCAAGACATAATAACACATCAATTTCATAATAAACAATTAACAAGCGTATGCAACAATTATGCTAAGACTCAAGCCTATATGCAATGTGGTGCCATGTCATAATCAGTGAGAAACCACCCTGGGCCACTTAGGAGTACATAACAAGACACACCACACAATGGGTATGTCAGGTCACTCTCACTAAGTAAAATCATAGGGAGACCAGTCAGGGTCACACTGTTTTGCAAGAATGTTCCAACCATGTAGGATCGGCACAGGCTTAAAGAAGCACTCAAACCGGGTGACCCCCAAGGCCTACACTCTGAAGAGTCCGTCAAGGCCTCTCCCTCCTGATTCAGGTCCAACCCCTAAAATAATTTTTTTGCATTCAGACACTGTTCATGAATTATACAATATCCACAACCTCACACTCGTGTTTTAAACACGTTTAACACAATTGCGCTACAATTTAATACTGGTTCCTAAATAGGAAACCTACACTTTCTCTTTAACACTAGTTCCTAAATAGGAAACCTATACTTTCTCTTTAACACTGCACATCAACACTTTTCTCAAGATAACACTGGTCGGGTTATTGTACAATTAACAGCTTACAACACAAGTAATGTCACATCAAGTGTTAACCACACACTTATTCGCAGGCAAAACTCATTCACAATTTCACATCTCATAGTGTCACAACCCATCATCACATGTTTACACGTATCTCACAAATTAACACATGTTTAACTTTGCACTTATACTCAATCTCAATAACAATACTATAATCTCAAAGCAACATGTTATTCCTTAATTCATCACATATTCCATTTATAAACACTGCTCATGAATTATACAATATCCACGACCTCACACTCGTGTTTCAAACACGTTTAACATATTGCGCTACAATTTAACACTGGTTCCTAAATAGGAAACCTACACTTTCTCTTTAACACTGCACATCAACACTTTTCTCAAGATAACACTGGTCGGGCTATTATACAATTCACAGCTTACAACACAATACACACATCTCAATACACATATACCTCAAATCTAACCATAATATTCTCAAACTCCAACACTTAAATAATTTTTGGAATCACTCCATAACAACACTACAATATTATTTACATAAAATATTAATATAAATAAATATATAGCTAAATCTATATATATAAAACCAACAACATACATCATATTGGATCATGAATTTCAAAGTAAGCTTTCAATGTACCAATTCTAAATAATTATATGGACACTTTCCTATATATATATATATATATATATATAAGTGTACATGAATTCATATATATTATCTAAGAATGCAACAGATAGTCTACTAGAGATCTTTGGTCAATTTCAAATATAATATTAACTTTAAACTATAAAAAAAACCTAAAAAGCATGAAAAGGAGAAAATACAAAATCAATATCTCACTCCCTCTTTCGCTAAATCTCTACTTACTTAATTTCATCAATTCACGCTAATTAGACAAAGGTTCAATTTATAGGGTTCACACTCAACAGAAGAACACATCAATTTCATAACAATTTCTCATTGGGACATCAACTGGTTCATCAAAAGTATATAATTCACACTTATAATTATAAGGATAGAATAAAAAATTACAAAAACACCCCAAAACTCATTCCAATTGACACTCTAAGGATCCCTACACATGTTATCACTAATCTCCAATTGTGAATAACTCATCCCTTACTTTGATGTAGTCACTCAAGCATTCTCCGTTATCAATTGCGAATTTTATGGTACTCTCTAGAGCTCCCTCTCTGGTTGTTCTGTTAGGGTTCCTAAACATCAGATAGAAAGAGAAGGGATTGAAGCCTCCATTTTGTATTGTCTTCGTGAAATTCACTTTTCTCTCTCCAAAAATGTTATTCTGCAAATCCCAACGGTGAAGGTGTGAGGAATTGAATATAGAACCTCATATTAAAATTTTATGACAATCCAACGGTTAATGAATCCAGATCGTAGTTTTACCGAGACAGTTTTGGGTTTTTGCGAGAAAAGAAAAGGTTACGATGTTAAGTATATTTCTCTCAGCTCAGACATGATTTCTAAATTTCCAACGGTGACAATTCTCAGAATTGAGTTGTGAACCTGGTGCTTAAATTTCACGACGATCCAACGGTGAATGTGTCCGAGATCGTTGTTTTTCTTAAATAGGTTTTGTAGTCTGCGGATAAAAGAGATGGTTTTGGGAAGAAGAGAGGGGAAAATGAAATTAAGAGAAAGAGGAGGCGAAAACTGGCCTAACGCTATTTATAGCTAGGGTACTCACAACCTATTATTTACGCTATTTATTTATTTTTATTATTTTATAAAAATAAACTCTATTTTATTCTTATCAAATAAATAAATCAAATATATTTTTTTTCAAACCATTATTTTGATATAGTTATTTCTCTTTATTTATTTAATTATAAAAATCTCACTATTTTTTAAAACTTTATTATTATTTTTTTACTAAAAAGTCTTTTAATTTATTTACGAAAAATGGGATGTCACCATAACACATAATTAAGTATTTTTATTCTAATATCTTACAGGATTTTATTATAGAAAGTAATGCATAATTTTACAAATGTCAGATTATCTTGATGATTTAATATAATCTTCAATAATATATTACAATAAAAAAATAAATTTTCATTATTTTGTAGATATAATAATGTGATCATTTATTAGTTAACAATCAATAATGATTTTTCCTCAAAAAAAATAAATAATGGGCATGTGAGAGAGATGTTATAAGTGAAGGAAAAAAATGAGTAAATTAAGTTTTTTTATTATAGCTAAATTATATTTTTAGTCCTGAAGTATTTTGGTATTTTTTATTTTAGTCCTTAAACTTTTCATTGACAAGTCAAAGTACTTCAATTTTTTTGCATAAATAGTATATTTAATTCCTAAACTGTGTATTTGTTGACAATCTAGTCTTACATTTTTTTAAATAACCAATTAGTCTCTCGGTTATTATAAGTTATGTATGTCTTAAATAACCAACTAGTCCCCCGGTTATTATAAGTTATGTATGTCGTGAACTAATTTATCAATAAGTAATATAATTTCATAATCACTCTAACGATAAGTGTCATACTTTAAGGATCAAATTATCCGTATGCTTAATGATTGGTCTAATATATTTCAATATTTGCATATTTGTAAACTAAATTAATCATTTCAAAAATATAGGGACTAAATTATTAGTGAATGCATAGTTCGAAGACTAAATAGGTTATTTATCCAACTTTTTTCATCTTAAGTTTTAGTCATTTTCATCTATTTTGATTGTTAAATGATAATATAACCTTGATTTCATCATTACTTTATTTTATTGTGTTTCTTTATGGTTAAATAAAAAAGGTCCACAAATCATGATTTCACTTTTCATATTATTTTCATTATGTTTATCCTCTTTTTTATTCAAACATTAATTGGGCTCTATAGTTTTCATATATATGTGATTTTAATGAGACAAGTTTCGGACCACAAATAAGTCACCATAGGATTTAAAAGTGTGTCCCAAAATAAATAAAGATAAAAAAAAAAAAAGATCATTGTTGGAGAATGATCATTTTAACTCACTTGATAAAAGACTATATTGAACTTTTTAAAATATAAAAAACCAATTTGAATATAATCTAAAACATAAAGTGGTAAAAATATATTTTAGTCAATTTAAAATATAATTTCAAAATTTGAGTGGTTTAATTATGATTTCCTGATTACACCAATTGCGCGTACACCCATTTTCTACTATATGAATCCAAAGTATTTAAATTACTTTCAGCATCAATAACTCATTTTGTCATTTTTGTATGTGTGTTTTTTGTCACAGATTTTTTTGGTAAGTGTACTTATCATGTAGAATTTAAAAATACTAATATATAAATTTGCATTTCGATAGCAAAATGAAAAAATGAGTTACGTACGGATAATATACAACAATTTTATAATCTCGTTCAATAAAAACCATAAACAATACACAGTTATTAAATTCAATTAAAATTTAACTGAATTTTTTAATTTATTTTTAGCGAGTTTCATTTTATCTTTTAACTCAAGAAGTTCTATTTTGACTTGAAAACTCATTTTTTAATAATTAAAGTCAATTTAATTGTAGTTGATTAAATAAAAAAATGTCATAAAATCCCTTGTGTTCCAATAAAATTTTCATATTTCTTGATTTTAAGAATTATCATAAACACCTACTCTCGAGTTTGCTCTTCGGTTGTGTTTGATTTCAGCGATGAAAATAATAAGCAAGAGGACGGAAATGAGACGTTCTAATTTGGTAGGCATGATTTCAAAGAGAAATATGTTAGATATGTGAGGGCACATGACGTTAGTTTCTCTCTCCGAGTAGGTGTCGGGGGACTGAGCAAGAATTGTGAAACTTTCGGTAAAAAGACTTTCTTAATTTTGCTTTTACTCTTTTCAAGGTCACCAGCAAAATTCTTAAAGGTGCAAAATAGTATTTTTGTACTTATTTAATTCTCTTTTTCCTATTTCATTTATATTAAATAATTTTATAATATTATTTTCACATTTTTTCTTTTAAACCAAAAACATATCAATTTATTTTTACTCTATTTCTCTTCTTTTAAATCATTTCTCTTATATTTTTATCTATAAAAATCTATTTTTAGTTTTGAGGAAACTTCATGTGGCATTTTAAACATTTGGTACTTTCCTTTTATGTTTGTTTGTTTTAGTACCGATCGATCATGTGGCATATATGCTTGGTTTGCAGGTCTTTTCTTCTTTTTATTCTTTGTGGGGAAGGTGCTAACAAGGGTTACACAAAAAACTCATCAAATTATCGGTTCAAATAATCCAAATTAAGAACAGCGAAGCAACAAACATCGATCAAGAATCAGTTGAGCCGATTTGGTTTCATGCTGAAAAGTTGTTTTTAAGTTCAGAATTAATTTTTAAAAAAAACGACATGTCAAGATTTTATGTTAGAGAAGAGTTCACAATTAATTAAGGGTCTATTATGAAGTTGAAATAATTTTAAATAATTTTTATATTAAATTCAAAATTTTATACTAATTTACTCCAAACATGATTTTATAATACAAACATTTAAACATAAATCATATAATTTCAAAATCAATTTTACAAAATCAATTTTATTCAAAATTAATTTTGTCAACATTCATCCAAAGATGCACTCAAAATCTTTTTCTTCATCTTGTATTTACCTTCCTTCCAACCAAATGGTCCATTAAGTTCAGTGCATTGTTTAGCAATAGGAGTCACCACAAGGGCATGTCCTGTATATGGATGAGGTGGTGTTGGAAAATCCATTTAAATTGTAGTTACCCCTAGATAGGGGAGTATGTTGAAAGTCTCACATGGTGGGTAGGTATGGACAAAAGGAGAATATATTGAAATCTCACATCAACTAAAGATACTGCTAAGATAGACTCTATAAGTGGGAAACAATCTTTACCTTACAAACTGATTTTGTAGGATTGACTTACGCTCATAACTCACTTACTAACATGGTATCAGAGCTCATCTTAGATCCATTATTGGGCCTCCTATGTGTCTGTCATGCTACTGGAAAATAGTTTTGAGCATGAAGAAGGATGTTGGAAAATCCACTTAAATTGTGGTCAACCCTAGATAGAGAGATGTGTTGAAAGTCTCACATGGTGAGTAGCCATGGGCAAAAGGAAGACATGTTGAAGTCTCACGTCCACTAAATATAGTGTCAAGATAGATTATATAAGTAGGAAACAATTTTCTCCTTACAAGTTGGTTTTGTATGGTTGAGATAGGCTCACAACTCACTTTCTGGCATGTGGGGTGCATAAAGTTCTTTCTTTTGAACTGGGGATAGGTCCGAAGTGAGTATTTACCCACAAAATTTTAATAAGAATAAGTGTGGATATAGTTATTATAATACCCACCTGCCCCACCCAACCCATATATATATATATATATGGGATGATCCAATCACATCAGGTATAAGTCTAAATATTTACACAAAATCTCATTCATAGGATGAATCAATGTAATGGTTTGAATTATTCTACTTAAAAAATAAAAACTAAATATGTAAGTGACTCACATAACTTTTTTTTTCCTAAGCCATTCAAGATGTGAGCCCTAATTGTTCATTGAGCCAGCATCATCCTTGTCATTGTTAGTGGCTGCCAAATGCAATGGCATGGTACAATCAACAACTTCCGAAGAGCTTAATGGCATACTAGAATGTCATGAAAATAAAGCATATATTATTGTTACCTCTATTGTGCATAATTTGATTAAGTTATGTAAATTAAATTTCAATTTATTTGTCTAGAGATGAATAGAGGAATCCCTTCAAAAACAAGCAGAATAGGAAAAAATTTGAGAAACTTGATTATGCAATCAAAAGAACTTATTTTGATTGAAATTGTTCGTTTTGATAATTTTATTCGCACATGCGAGATTGGAGAAGTTATGCAAAGACACTTACCAATATTAGATCACTGTATATAGGAATGTCTTTGTACACATGTCAAAATCATGTAATTCAACCGTTATTATCATAAGTCTATAAATAAAACTACTGACTACCAATTTCAGGGGGTTGATACACAATCACTTAATTCCTCAAAACACCAACATGCCTACCATCGAAATTGGCAAAGGTTCAGTAGGTCATTGTGTATGTATTCAATTCCCAACTTTCATGAATTCATGTCTATTTATTTTATTGTACATTTCTAAACCCTTTACTTTTTCCAATCTTCATTCTTTCTCAAAACTTGACTTTTCTGATCCCTATTTCTTATTATTATCGAAATTATTTAGAAACTAATCATTAAATCAAAAACACTTTTATCAAAAGTTGTTCTATTATCTTATCAATTACAACCTTATTATAACTAAAATGGATATTTTTATCGAAATTATTATCATAATTTGTATTAAATATTAAACAATTATCTATTAAGTTGAAAACTATAAACTTGTTTGTTTAACCAAAAAGAACTCATAATCGAAAATGGATTCTATGTTTGACTTTTAAATATTTATTTGTTAATAAAATCATTCAGTGAAAATTCATTTACTGTCTTGGAAATATTTTCCTTTCAAAAAATAGATATAATTTTCACGATTAACAAATTGGCACGCCCAATGAGACTAGTTTGCCAAACAATTTGATCTTAAGAACAAGTCTTGATGAGAATTGTATGTTGTTAAGAAGTGATAGAATGACAAACAATAGTCAAAGAAACTGCATTAATAACAACAATGGTAACAATAATGCTACAAACACTTTCGTTAACAATAGTGGCAGCAATGAACAAAATCAAACTAGTGTACCATCTGGGTTGAATAATGAAATGGTTGTGGGTACTAGTCGTACAAACAATGACCCTACAAATGTAAGTAGTGAAGATGTAATGCGCTCACAAGTTCAAACAAGAATTGTCAAAACTTTGTTGCCACAAAATAGTATAATCTCAACTACAAACACCCACCATTTTCTACCACAAGACCATGGGGTATGCCCCCAGTGTCTAATGAGATAAACCTACCACAATTGAGTATGCCTATGCCTTAAAGTAAAAACTCAATTCCACCTATTATGGTTATTAGATGAACTAACAAGCATTTAGAACTTGGGGGAAATAATCATTCTCATGATGTTGATCACTTAAGAAATATAAGAGTTCCTATCGAGGATAAGATGACAACAGAAAGCAACATGATCTCTATAGGTGTTTCTAATGAAACATTAATAGTCTTTAGACAACAAATAGACCATAGGAACCATGAAATGGTTAACACTCGAACAAATCATATGACTTTGATTTTAAATCCTATGTTGAGATCTACCAACGAAAGTTACCAGCAAATGAATGGTATTTTTTAACTTGAATAGGAGATGCTTTGGGCATTCCTAGAAATCAACTTGAAAATAGACATGTAATTCAAGAAATACCAATACAAGAAGGACCTATTAATAATAAGAATCCTAAAAATGATGTTAATATCCCAGTTCGGATTGTGAATGATACAGAATAGCCAAATCCTGTTTTGGTGAATAGAAATCAAAGTGCATATGAGGCCTTAGCCAATATGCAACAAAATCAAATGCTTCAAGAACCAAATAGTCCAAATAAAGGTTTAGGCCTCAAAGCAATTCAAAATCCTTAGATCAATCAAATGATCGAACTGGCTTTGAATAGGGATGATTTCGAATTAGGAAATGCACAACCACCTTACTTTGTTTCTGCTTTCCCTGATTATATTTTACAATCTGAGTTGCCAAGGGGTTATAAGGTACCTAGGTTTTCGAAATTTTCTGCAGAGTTAGAAGAGTCTACAGTGGAACATGCAACTCATTTTCAAATAGAATGTGGTGATTTGGTCATTGATGAATTCCTAAAAATGAAATATTTTCCTAGTTCTTTAACGAAAAATGCTTTTACTTGGATTACCATATTACCACCAAATTTGATATACACTTCGGCTCAACTCGAAAGAGTGTTCCATGAACATTTCTTTAAAGGTGAGACTAAGATTAGGATTTTACAACCACTAAATATTCAATAATGAAACAATCAAAGACTACTTAAATAGGTTTCGACAAATGAAATATTGATGTTATACTCAAATTCCTGAATACGAACTAGTCAAGATGGTTGTTGCAGGTTTAGATTTTTCAATTCGAAAGAAATTGGTAAATCAATAGGTCAGAGATATGACACAATTAGCTGAAAGAGTAAGAAGAATTGAGAAAATAAAATTTGAAAAGGAAAGACATAAAATATTTGACAATAGTATAAGGGAGAAAATTGCATATTTGGAACCATATAAAGATGGTGATAATTCTATAAATTATAAAGATTTAGATGTTAATCAAGATGAGGATGAAATATGCGTCATAGAATTACAACCTGGACACCCTATACTTGTCAAATGTTAAAGATAGATGAAAAGCACAAATTGCCTAACTCGAAATATAGTTTTGGCATTACTAAGACAGATAAAATATTTGATGTATTGTTAAAAGAGAAACAAATTTTCCTTAGAGTATGTTTGGATACAAAATTTTAACTGAGGAAAGTAATTTATCAGAGAATTTGAATTTCTATAATCTAGAATTCATTGTTTGGATGTTTTTTTGTGAAGAATTTAAAATTTTGGAATTTTAAAACAGAATTTTAAACAACTAAAAATCTGGAATTTCAATTTCCTTCTAAAAGGTGAGAAATTGAAATTCTCTTCTTACCGTCTTCTTCAAGAAACACCGTCTGAGATTGTGGAACATCGATCGGACCTGAAAACGTAGAGAAACATGTATAACTAGCACACCAATCATATCTTTTTTTTTCATTCATTTTTTTCACCCTCATAATTTTAACCTTTTTTATCCAAACACAAAATTTTGAAAATAAAAGAATTTCAATTGAAGTATTTGAAATTCTTAGAATTTAAAATTTCTCAGAATTTTAAATTCCTCCATTCAAACACACTCTTAGTGATGATCATAAAATACCTACACTCGAACAAAGAAAAGGAAAAAGGTATTGCAAATTTCATAATATTTTTGGGCATTGAACTAACAATTGTTTATATTTTAGAAACATGTCCAAAAGGCTATTGATGAAGGAAGACTGAAGTTCAAGGAAAAACTCATTTCACATTCAAGCTAACTATGTGGAACCCATGCAAATCATGATGATTGGGGCCTCAATTGAGACATCGAAAGTGAACACCCTTTTGTCTAAAGAGGAGGTCAACTAGGCCTTAGAAGGGTTCAAGAAAGAAGAAGAGTCAGTTTTTCCACTAGCAGGTGAATCATTGGTGGATTTTCTATTGAAGAAACAAAAAGTAGAGAAGGAGGTTATGTTGTGTCCTTGTTGTAGTGTTGTGTTTGATAGATCGGCGGCCAAAGCTTTTAAAGCATCAGTTGAAAGATAATTCACTTTGTGTAACTTTAAATTAGAATTCAATAGGTTGCTATAGGTTTCAAAGAAAAAAAATAGGTTTAATGTCATTTTTAATCCATTATGTTTCACAATTGTGTCATTTTGGTACATTAAGTTTTAAACGTTCAATTTTGATCTTTTTTTATTTTTTGTTTGAAACGTTTAACTCTATTAGTGTTTTAAATTTTAAAATAATTAATTTAACATAATGAAAATTAAAAAATTTCAATATCTTTATTTTATTTTAAAAATTATAAAACACCCTAATCTCTAATCTTTCTCCTTCTCCAACCTTTCTCCTTCACCAAACACCATTGTCTTCATTTTTTCAACGACAGCCTCCACGGTCCACACGCCCACACCACCATCATCATCATCCTTCTTTTCAACATCAACACCCCCACCTTTCTTCTCATCCACCACAACCACACAACCACCCTAGTCCGCCTAGTTGGTCACTGCCAGAATCAAACCCGACGATATCGTCGCCCTTACCTTCCCAACACTGGTGAGGTTTGTTTCTCAAACCCTAAATCCCTAATCACGCAATTGATTTCTTCTAATTAGAATATAACCTAGAAAAGAAGAATAAAAAGCATAACCACTTTTTTCTTTTCTTGGGGCGGAAGAGAAAAAATTATGCTTGTGTAGTTGAGTTGGACCAGGTGAAGTTTTGAGACTCTTCAACTTCACATTATCTTCCAACATAGCCAAAGCTCCCAAATCGTCCTTTCCACCAGATAACACCAAATGTTGTTGTTGATGCGGTGGCGCGTATGTTAACTCCCCATAAAATCGTGATGGGTCAACCACCTTTAGCGGTGGAGTGTCATAGGTCGAAGTGGAAGTTCTCTTGCGATGGTTATGATTCGTTGGAGATGATGGCACCAAGAAAGGCATGGCCACGGCAGAGGACACATAGGAGATTGGTTTAGCTGAAAAAATGATTAAAATGAAATTTTCAAAGAATCAAAATTAAATATTTAGAATTTAATGTATTAAAAGGAAATAATTGTAGAATGTAAATGTAAAAGTGGCATGAATTTTAAAAAAATAATATAACGGTTGGAGCATTGAAGCTAAAGAAATGAATAATTTCCTTTCTAAGATAAAAGAGAAGCAAGGATATAGAAAACGTGAAAATAAAAGAAAGTGATGCCAAAACAACATAAGCAAGAAAATTTATGAGCAGGGTTTAATTTTTTAAATATTATATGAAAAAGTGGGTTTTGAGCAAATTTAGAGAAATAATTAGATGCAAACTGTGCAAATCGACACTATAACTTGAAGGCATAAATACTACATAAATGCTACAAAATAGCTAATTCATTATTTAAAAAATGATAATGTCCCATGAGTATGTTTATAATGTTGTTTAGTTATAATTTGAGTTTAAACAACTTAAGGTTATGTTTGATTTTTTTAAAATGTTATGTTTAGATGGTTTAAGGGTGAATTTTTAATTTATTTGAATAGTTTAAGAGTGAATTTTCAATTAATTTGTAATAATTGATGAGAATTAAAGTTGTTATCCTATTAATATGATGACGAGGATGAGTACCAGAAAATTTAGGTATGGGAATGGATACTATAGTATTCTAAACAGACCTTATTTATTGTGCTTCCTAGTTTTACCTAGGATATTTAATATATTAAAAAAATGTTATATATATGTAAACTATTATAAACATCATATTAAAACATGTATATTATGTATTTTAAAATATATATATATATATATATATATATATATATATATATATATATATATAAATATAAAATAATACATATAATATATTTAACTAACTAACACACATACGACATTTATTTACAGTGGGTTTAATTCATTGTAATTAAATTACTAATTATATATAAAAATAAAGTTTATAAATTAAATAGATAAAATTAGAATAGGCTTAGCTTACTGCATTTTAAATAGTGTATTATTGTACATTTATGCTATCAAAAAGTTGTATATTTATATAACTAATATATATATATAAGTTTAAAAGGCATTATTATTTTTATTTAATATAAATAGAAAATTATATGTATATATATATATATATATATATATATACTTACATTTATTAACTAAATGTATGGTTAATTAATATATAGATATAAAATTTTATGAGAAAAGAGTCATATACGTGTAAAATAATTTTAGGAAATTATTCAATCAAAATAATTAAAAGATAATATAAAACTATTTTATATTATACATAAACATCAAATTCAAATTTAATTATAGTTAGGTTCACGGTAATCTATGGAAGAAAAAATTGTTAGTAATTTACCTTGAGTTAGCCTCATGTATATCTAATTATTAAATGGATATGATATTATATATAATATGTGCATTTAAGTTAAATAAATAAAATTATATTTATAAAATAAATATACAATACCATATATAACTTATGTATGTTTGTTATTCAGAAAAATGTATATTTATTAATTGAAGGCTAAAATATTCTTTTGATCTCTTTTTTATTTAATATGTCCGATTTAGTTTTTTATGGTTGAAAAGAAAAAATGTTTATCTAAAGATATTGCGGGATTCGTAATATAATATTAAGATTTTAATGATTATATATTAATAATATAAAATAATTTTATATTATTATTTAGTAACAAATTATACATGTTGAGTTATAATTTTTAAAATAATTATTATAAAAATTAATAAAATAATCTTATAGGTTGAATTATGATTAAATGAACGTAAAATTATTTTATAATATCTAGTGCATAGTTTTTTTTTCTTTTAAAATAATCTCGAATACTGATCATTAATTTTTAGAATTACAGGGGTGTAGGTAATCATTCTCTTTTAATTTCTAACGAAATTAGTGATACGATATGCGGGCATGCATACGGCCTCAATCTAACAATCATTACACAAAATAAAGTTACACATGGGAGAGCATAACGATATCTTTTATGATTTTTTTATTATTAATTTTTGAGATAACATCTTTTATGGATTATGATTTATATAAGGATTCTTTGTTTTGGTCGAGTGAGTGCTTACTTACATGCCGAGAACAAGGTACTATACATTGGTTCAAATGAAGATGTAATGATTATTTATATATCAAATAACATTATTCTATTATATGTCTTTCTTATTGGCATACTAAATTGAAGTATACATTATTCTTTGGCTTTTTATTCAACCAATATCTGAGCATATATGATTCTTCAAGAATTTTTTTTATACATGCTGACTTTATATTATTCTTGCAACTTTCAATTAAATACTTTTTACATAAAATATTACAATAGGAATCTCCACACTAGTTGACTAATTACTTTGTCAATATATACAAAATTTATTAGTGTAGAAATTGTGTGTCCCAATTCCCAAACAGTTTTTCTCTAACAATTTCATATTCTTCTTAATCCAAATTTTAATATAGACTAAATTTTTGCGTCTGGTTTAAGTGTTTTTTTTTTTTTTTTTTTACATACCGTTGGTTTAAGTGGTATTACATTTAAATTATTTTAACAAGATTTCAAGTTAAATTCTTATAGCAATCCAAAAAAAAAAAACTTCAATTCTTATAAAAAAATATAATTGAAAAGAAAATTTTCACTAAATATAATAATCAATAAAATGATATATATATATATATATATATATATATATATATATATATATATATATATATATATATATTTTATACCTATAACCTGACAACAATATAAAATTATAACCTTTAAGGCACGAAAGAATGTGCACACCTTCTAGAGGTAATTAAAAAAGAAAATTTTTCATTATTTTAGTGAGGGCATTAAGTCAAACGATTTTCAAGATTTATGACCTAATAGGCTAATATTTAGTTCTCATTGAATATGCTAGTTGACATAGATTATATACAAAATAAGTTCGGCGAATATTTTTTTTAGTTAAAATTGTATTTAAAAAAAAGATAAAATTGTATAATTTAGACCATTTAAATAATAAGTTTCTTTAAAAAAATTGATAGAGTACGTAGTCTGTTTAAAATATAATAGTAATAATCAAGAGATTGTAACTCAGTTGAATCAACAAGATGACTGAATGATTGCAAATTTTTTGGTATTATTTTTTATTTGTGAATAAAAATATATAATAGTAATATTATATCACCAAATGTGTTAAATATATAAGGGAAGAATTTTTTTTTGTTCATAATAATCTTGGCTTGAGCATGATTATTTTTTGTGAAAAAACACTTATATAATCTTTACCAAAAGATGTCATCGGACATGAAAATCAAATGACACAAAGTGTTTTAATTTAGCTAGTGTTATTCAATTTTAGAAATATATTGTTACGTTAAATTGTCCAAGGAAAATTTTGTTGCTTATATATAATAATCATATAATAATTTTATTTGACTCAAGTATAATCGTCTCTAAAAATATGTAATAATTTATTATTTAAATAAACTTTTAACTCCAATCAAACTTTAAAACATAAAGTTAAGTCTTAAAATAAATGTATCAAATACATAGATTACACAAACTTGCAAAATCTATTCTCTCATGACTTGTTTTATTCCTTACTTGTCAACCGCAGACTCAAGATTGCACTATAATACACTAAACTAATTCATAAGAAATGAATCAAAAAAATGTTCATTATCTTAAAAATGTAAAAAAATAAATGTACCAATTAAATTTTTTTTAAGCAGTATTGCTTGTGTAATTAGGGTGATAATTAGAACTTACAATTGTGCAATTGTGTACACAAAGTAACATCATTGATAATTATACAAAAATAGCATCATTTTGTGCGGTGGTCATTGTAGCTAGGCATGCTCTTGTCAAATAGAACCATATTCGATCTATGCCTTGCCATATTATCTGATTTCTTGAAAACGATAGGGGTCTTTTCCTGTCTAGTAGTGTCTACATATACTTGGCTCCTTTCCAACATTTCCAAGTTAAAAGCTTAGAGCATTTCCAATAAGAGGTGCTTCCATGATTTTTTAGGCTAAGCAACAGTTTCTTGTGAGTTTTTCTGCATTGGAGCATAGTGATGTGATAAAATGAATTCCTTCATTGCTAAGAATAATTTATTATATAAGAAATTCTAATGTTTGAATTTCTTGCGATTTTTTACGATTTCTTGTATTGGAGTAAAATTTCATGAGTTTCTTATGAATGATATGACACTGCGAGATCACAAAAACTGATACGGGTACCACAAAAAAATGATTAAAAAACTCATGAATTTCTTGCATTGGAGATGCTCTTAGAACCTTTGCTCTTCCCCTTGATTAACAAAACTCTACAACCAAACCAAAAAGAAAATACTATCATTTTACCCCAAAAAAACAAAAACACTTCAAAGAAAGTTCATAGAAGCCCCAAAAAGAGAGTCAAAGTAATGGATTAAAGAGAAGTTGACCATGACCCTAATGAGTATATTCAACCTTGAGTTAGCCCAAATGAGTGGGAAATCATTGTTCTTTTTACTCGCTTTGAATGTTTCAATGAAGGGGGAGGAACCTCTATCATAGCAAACAGTACCAACCCACCACATGATTATGCCTTTGGCTAAGTTCTTTAGAAAAAGACGACAATTATAAAGCTTCCAAAAAATTGTTGACGATTGACACCCTGTTCCACCAGTTTGTTCCCCTTATTGCATCATTTCTCCCCCATTCACTGCATTTTACCTATGAACTTCTTCCCTACAAACAACAATTCTTGTACTAAATACAGATATATGTCAGTCACGATATGTCATAATGAGGTAGTCTCATCCCATACAAAGTACAATCCCTCGTCTTCATTATATGGTATATTTTCTTGATTGAGACCTTGGATATCTTTCATAATTGATAATTCTACTACAGTATATACGGGAAAAAATGTTGGAAGAAGTAAAATCTGTTTTAGTAATGTCTACACCTTGAAAGGTTAACGTCATACTTGCATAATTTTCATCTATTGGAATACTTTGTTTTCAAAAAAAAAAAAAATCATGCTCGAATTAAATAGGACCATTATCAATAATAAAATTACTTTTTAAAATATTTAACTCGATTACATATTGAGAAATTAAACTCAAGATAGCTAAATAATTAATGAAAAATAATCTTACACGACTTAATCTACACGGTTGCTACTCTTATACAGTATGTAACTTCGGAATTATTACATTTATCAATGAAGCAAATATGCTTATAATGGAATGGTAGTTCTATTAATATAAGATATTTAGGCATCTCAAAACATGAATTGATTGGTGAAGCAAATATGTGGTTGCAGTGTGATCAACAAGGGAAAGAAATCTTCCAAGTTCGATGTTGATCCCCAGAATAATACGCTAAAAGATGTCTAGAAATTAGAAAGAACCCACTATAAATTATAATAATCTTTAATTTCATTGGCTTCACATCACAAATTGAGTATCAATTGTTGGCGTATAACACCAGAGGTGGTGCATGTCAACTATAATTTTTTTTTTTTTTGCCAGCTTTCAACTCATGTGAACCAGCCAATGAACTGTTAAAGATAGAATATATTCTCAACATAGAGTTACCCTTTAAAGCTTTGGATACTAAACACGCTACCCCAACTTTTTCTACCTTTTCCATTAGTAGTGGTTACAAGAGATTGACACCCAAATTAAATTTTTGATACCGCCCCATAAAGTAGACTCTGTTATTGTCTTTTTCTCTCTTTTCTCACATCGGCACAATCTATTAGAAATTGTCAATAGTTCTAGACTAAGAACCTGAGCAGATTTTTCCTCAATATTTATCCTTCCGTTAAGATATAATTAATTTATTTATTCTTATTAAGAAAATTAATTAACTTAATTATTTGCATTAAATTTATAATATTTTTTTAAACTTATCCTTAACTTATTGGAAATTTATTCATCTTCTTCACACATAATTTATGTGGAATATTTTTCTTAATTCATTATCTAATTTCATTTTCCTTTTAAAACAATAACGAAAAAATTTCCTTTCAAACCTACTTATAAAATATGACATTTACAAATTCAGGAGGTCACTAGAAGAAAGTTGAACAATAACATTTAATCAACTATGATTTTTTCTCTCCAAAAGAACACTCATCTTATGAAGTTTTAAGATATATCAGAATACCAACTTCAAGAAGCTTAGTTTGAGAGCAAACATTATCCTTTAATAGTATTGTGCATAAAATAGTTTTCCTACAATAACCCTACAAAAAAACTCTCATCTATACTACTTCATAAGCTACTCATAAAATATCAGATTTAGGATAGATAGAATCTATTTTTTTTTCAATTCAAAACAATGAGTAGGCGTAAGCTTTTGATCGTGCAAAACAATTAGAGCAAGCTTAAAAAGATTTTATATCAAAGAGATAAACATTTAAAAACCAAGCCGTTCAAGGTAATAATTCAAAAAAAAAAAAAACACAGATCAAAAGCAATAAGAAGAATAAAGCACACAAATGAATTATCCTAGTGCACCCCACCTAGGCTATGTCCAAACCCTACAACTATAGGATTTCGACTAACACAAGAACTAACTTGATATTCTTTCTTTACTAAAGTATCACCAAACTCCTACACCCCAGTATTCTCTAAGCCTGAGCTATTTATCCAAGTATTCTTTCAAAAAGTCTCTCCAAGTTTTGAACCCTCAGTAGCAACTACTACTTGACCCTCTCAGCAACATGTTGTGGTCACTCTTAACCTTCAGATGCAGCAATCCCCTGATTACTCTTTTGAGTTTCCCTATCCTAAACGGGTCATATTTGGTCAAATACCTAATATATATCATAGGGAAAACCAATCAATAAGCTCCCTATAAGAAGATGTTTATAGACTCTCTATGGCTAGATAGATTTGGCTCTACAAATCAAGAGAGTATAGGCTAAGAATCAAAAGCTAATGATATATAATTACAACATGGCTTCTGACCTATGTCTTCTCTATATCGCTTTATCCCTAGAAAAGAACTCTTTATAGTGTTCAGAGGTCCAGAAGGTTAGTGGATTGGTGGTTTCGTAAGGTATACCGGATAGGTATTCGACCTATATGAATACTCGAAAATACCCCGAAAAAATCTTCAAGATACTGAAACATTAGTATCAGGCATTCGGCTAAACCAAATACCTAACACTAACTCCATTTCCTTTGGGCTCTATTGCCTGAAAGACCAAGTTTTCAACGAGGCCGAATACTCAAGGACTATGACTCGAATCTTCCCATGTTTACCATGTTTGAAGGTATTAGGTACTCGGCGAAGCCGAATACTTGAGAACCATAGTTATAATGTTTCCTAAAAAAACATCTTCTATAGATAAATTCCCGAATACTATTTCCACCTAGATCTCATGTTGCATCAGGTGTTCGGCCTAGCCAAATGTTTGATACCTTTCGATAGTGCCATATGCTCACTTGATACCCTTCTATGGCATCAGGTGCTCGATCTAGCTGAATACCTAATACCCTTTGGTAGTATCAGACACTCAGCCTAGTCGAATACATGATACCCTTCCGTAGTATCAAGTACTCGACCCAGCCAGATACCTAACACATCCCATCCAACCTGTGATAACCAGCTTAAGGGAAAAACAACCAAGATTATTTATTAAAAAATCATTAGGAATAAGACCATTTCCCTAATGATAATTACATATGCATTACCTAAAGAGGTAATCTTGGGAAAGGGCCATAGCTCCAAGGCTCGCCAAGGTGTATAAATGGCTCATGAATATCAAGGTAAAACACTGTTGATTCTCATTTATTACCCTCATTTATTGCTTTCAATTGACATCTTACTTGAGCGTCAAAGTGTCTTTTGTAGGTACCTTACCCTCCGATGTTTCAAGCACTATTTAGAGAAGAAGGAAAATCATCTAGAGGACGTAAGCAAAGAAGAAAGTTACATGCCTACCCCATACAAGTACATAAGGAATTTAGGATCCTCAAACATCATTATAGTAGATTTATGGGGATTGAGTTCAATGCTTGAAGTTGCTTGGGAAAATGGTATTCGAAAACTTATTTTGAAACGTGATTCCAATGCAAGGTTGTAGTTCAATTTGTGGTTAAGGTTGTTAATCACAACAATATGTATAGAACCATGGTGGAATATATACATACTTTATTAGACTTTGATTGGGATGTGCACATTAAGCATGAGTTTAGGGAACCTAATTGTGTAACTTATTTTTTTAGCTAATATGGCTCATTCTTGGGAGCTAGGGTTGCATATTTTAAGGGATTCACCAGTAAGGTGTATTCATTTACTTCGAAAAGATTCTATGGGATTAGCTTTGTTTCATCTTATTCATTTGTAGTTTGGGCTTAGTTGTGTTTTGTCTCTATATTTTTTTCTCTATTAACAATTTTAACCTTTGCTATCAAATACTAGTGTAGTTGATGACGTAATAACTATCTTAACTATCAAATACAAGGGTGGAAACATTTTTTTTGTAAATTGTGTTTTTAATTTCTCATATTTTTAAACCAAGCTATTAGACAAGTTAATGAGGAATTAAAAATACAATTTATTAAAAAAAATTACATGTAGTTGAACTCTTAGACTCTTTGATAGCATGATAAATCACTAGGTTGCTAACATACTATTACTTGACAATAGAGACTGAAATTGTTATTAGAGAAAAATATAGGAACATAAACCTAAAAAGTTTGTTTATAGACAAAATTAAAATTTGTAAGAAACAAAATCAGTGACAATCATAATTAACTCTTAAAATTATGGTATGTCGTAGACATCAAAGTATGATTTCAAACTCGTGTCAAACTAATAGTTTGTTGCACTATTTAAAAAGAGCAATGTTATATCTTCCAAAATTATAGCATTTTTTAGGGTAAATAGTCATTTTTATCCCTAAATGTATAAATCACTGACAAATTGATTCCTAAAATATTTAAATTCAAAATTTCATTCCCAAAAATGTAAAAAGTGCAAAAAATTTATCCGGCCATTAACATTCGTTCATTATCGTTAATAAAATAGTTTGTGTGACACAGATGGATGAATTTGTCACAAAATTAATTGTCAACGTGATTATGCTGAATAGATTGGACAAAAATGCTAATAAGTTACTATTATTGGACCTAGGTGTCAATAATTTTTTATTAAACGAAAAAGTTTGTAATTGTTTTTTGAACGAAAATGTCAGTAATTTTGATTTTGGACCAAAATGTCAATATGTCTTCATTGGACAAAAATATCAGTAAGTTAACATTATTGGACCAAAATGTCAATAATTTTCTATTGTATCAAAATGCCAGTAATTTTTTTATTAGACATAAATGTTAGTAATTTTTTGTTAAACCTAAATATCATAATGTTTCTATTAGACTAATTTGTTAGATCCCAAATTTTGTTTCATTTAAGGGTAAAATATAATTTTAGGGTAAATATCCCCCAAATTTTAAATTTTAATCTTTCAGCGATGAATTTGTCAGCGATTTACATATTTTTCGATGAAAATGATTATTTATCCTTTTTTATTGGGACTCAAAAGGTGTGACTCATTTAGTTTGAATTTGCATAATTGATATGATATACATTAAACAAACTTAAGAAGGAATGAAAAATCTTAATTGTGATTATATTTTAAACAGGATTATAAATTTATTTTTTAAGGAAAAAGATATACATGTGCATAAAAAAAATTGCCTAAAAAAATAGAAGAAAAAAAAACAAATAATTTTAACAAATTTACATTTATCATCATTTAAAATGTAAATGTACTTATTTATTGCATGTAAACTAAAATGATAGTTAAAATTTGCAAAATTTAAAGATAAATTTAATATAAAATTATTTTATGAATTTATTTCATCTTTAAGTCTGATATACTTTAATTTGGAATATTATATATATATATATATATATATATATATATAGTTTTATTATGAAAAGAGTGAATTTTTTTAAATATTTAGTTTTAATATTTGCGTATACATTATTTAATTTGTTTCAAAATTTATAATAATATAAAATACCTAAAGAAAAGTACTCAATGATGTTAATTGAAATTTTATTAGAAAAAATCTCTTATTTAATGTTTAATATTGTATCATATTTTAGTTTTGTGTTAATTTTTTTGAACATCCTATTAATATATTTGTTTTACTAATAAATATTTGGCGTCTAATAGAAATATATTGATATTTAGATTCAATAAAAAAAAATACTGATATTTACGTTTAATAACAGAAAATTATTGACATCTAAGTTCAATATTAGGCTATTCTGAATAAATAAAAATAAAACACATTATTTGTGGCTGCTGGGATTCGAGCCCAGGTCTCCACGGCCACAACGTGGAATTCTCACCACTAAACTACAGCCACCTTTTGTTTCACACATTCTAATATAAATTTATTATATTTAATTAATTTAATCCATCATTAATGCAAATATCGTATAATAATGTTATGTGCCTGTTATAATATTACGAATAATTACATTTCCCCCAAGTCTCTTTTAACTGCTACTAGGAAGAGTTCCAGTTTCCTTGCTGAAAATTTTAGTGGGAAGGGAGTGGTAGGGATTGACTATAACGTGGTTACAAGTTTGGTAGGTGACTAATCCTTATCTTCTAAGATTTAAAGAGTGTAATTTAGCACACGTGAAATGAAAAAGGAACCTCCTCTTCAATTTTGTCAAAGCAGAAGATAAATCCAACGCTTTTCTTTGTAAAGGCATAGGAACATGGGATCTTGGGTACCAAGAAATTACAATTAACAAAGATTGCTAGTGAGGGTTGACGATTCTCAAATTACCCTCCTCATTTTGATTAAACTGGATTTTCCATTTAGGTAACTCTTAAGTTGATTTTTTTTTCAAGTCGGTAACTCTAGGTTGATGCAAATTAGAGGAAGAAACCTCATCAAAAAAACTATTAGACGAAGAAACATGACCATCAACCAATGTCATAATTTAGGTTATTTGATTCTTTTGGTAGAGATCTATCTGCTATTGGAACAATTCTACTCAAATAAGGAAAAATCACTACAATAAGCTGGGTAGATAATTTGATTTAAGAAATGTTTCCTTTTTTCATAAATAGTTGAAGAATATTATTTGATTTTTTTGGAAATGAAATAGTGAAAAATGATTTTTAATTTTTACAAATAGACAATAAAATGACATTTTTTATACTCTGCTTGGATCCGAGTCCATGATCCATGTTTATTTGACAGATCCATGTTTATTTGACAGATCCACGTCTAAATTTTAAAAATGAAAGCTAGTATTTCTTGCTTCTGATTGACACGCGCCAAGTGTGATGAACGCCCGACCAAACATGCATTTTATTATTTACTATTAAAATAAAATAAATATCAAAAGCAGTCTCAAAAAGTAGAGTTGCTTTGCCACTAATCTGATTGATATTTTTTGTTAAATGATTTGAAAATTATGATTACATTGGATTTGCGACGCCATTTCCTTAATGATCCAAAAATTAAATTCAATGGATAGAGTTCTTAACCTTAATGCAAGCATTCTAATCAACGAGACTCATGACGTTCCCCTCCCACCTTTCAAATTCGATGTGCTGGAAAAAAAATAAAAGAAAAAAAGAAGCAATAATGCATGAAAAAGATTAATTAATTATTGATGCGAGACAAACATTTTGATCAATTGGATGGAGCCTGTGACAACACTTTGATTTCATTGTATTTGGTACCCCATTTTCTTAATGGTAAAATTAAAAATAAAAAAATCAGCGGCCATAATTCTCAACAATGCTTGCATAGTTGCATAAATGATATAAAAAAAATTGGGTAAATAATCATTTTTGTCCTTGAACTAGACTTTGGCCCGTACGGATGCACACGCTCATACTCCTATTTGAGTATTGAAAAGTTGAAATAATTAATATTAAGTTACATGTAGGTAGTAAAATATGATTTTAAGGTAACATGTTAATATTATACATTGTTTGATATTGTTTAGAATAAAAGAAAGGATGTACAATAAAAACATGTGAAACAAACGATTACATGATTAGATAATATGTACCTCACTAAGTCATGAAAGATCAAGAACACTAAGTCATGAAACATCAAGAAGCAGAAAAAAGATTTGAGAAAAAATATAAGTCAACAAAATAAATTTATAATTAATCAAAGCATACAAATGCAAATAGAGGTAAAAAAAGAAAACGTAGAAGAAGACGGGGAGGGAAAATGAAGCACATCAAAACCACATCAACAGGGATAGAGGCAAAAATCAAATCTTTTTGAGATAAAAATTGAAAATGACGGGGGAACCACGTCGGAGAAGGCTCAGGAACACAAAAAAATTTAAGTTTTGACAGACAAAGCAAGAAAACGAACCTGTATTCATAGAGTTTGGAGATAAAAATAAAAAATGGCGGGGGAAACACGTCGGAGAAGGCTCAGGAACACAAAAAAATTTAAGCTTTGACAGAGAAAGCAAGAAAACGAACCTATATTCATAGAGTTTGGAGATAAAAATAAAAAATGGCGGGGGAAGCACGTCGGAGAAGGCTCAGGAACACAAAAAAAAAATAAGCTTTGACAGAGAAAGCAAGAAAACGAACCTGTGTTCATGAAGTTTGGAGATAAAAATCGTAACTTTAGAAGAAACAATGAACATGCAGTGAAAAAATAAAAAACCGAAATAAAAAAAATGCATACAAATGCAAATAGAGGTAAAAAAAGAAAACGTAGAAGAAGACGGGGAAGGAAAACAAAGCACATCAAAACCACATCAACAGGGATAGAGACAAAAATCAAATCTTTCTGAAATAAAAATCGAAAATGACGGGGGAACCACGTCAGAGAAGGCTCAGGAACACAAAAAAATTTAAGTTTTGACAGGCAAAGCAAGAAAATGAACTTGTATTCATGGAGTTTGGAGATAAAAATAAAAAATGGCAGGAGAAGCACATCGGAGAAGGCTCGGGAACACAAAAAAATTTAAGCTTTGACAGACAAAGCAAGAAAATGAACCTGTATTCATGGAGTTTGGGGATAAAAATAAAAAATGGCGGGGGAGAGAGAACAGGGGAGACAAAAATGAGAGAGAACGGCAAAATGCTGGGAATACCAAATGGGGGAGAGAGAGGGAGAAGGTGAGAAGTTGAGAAAGAGAAACAGAAGATTGACGCAAAAGAAATGGAGGAGAGAGAAGAAAGTTCTAGAATTAAGTGGTATTAAATGGGGAATTGAAATCCGCCAATCAGGGAGCGACATGTAAGCCAAAATTGATGTAGACGTTTTTGGGCGAGAAAACGGCTAACGACAGCACGACACGTGTAAGGTTTGGCACTGTAGGGGTCTTGTTTGTATAAGGATAGTAGATGTGTAATTCGCAGACAAATGTGTCCCTGAAAGATGAAAATAGAAAATTTAGTTCCCTGAAGTGTAAAAAGTACGAAAAATATATCCTGGCGTTAATAATAGATTGTGACTAATTATTATAATTTTGAAAAAATTTATAATGATTGCGACAAAATTTTGAAAGAATTATATCACACTGATAAGTGTCTGTTTTCGTTATATAATTTTTAAGTTTCATCAACAGTTGAGACATTCATATAATATTACCAATGAAAGTGAAATTTTATTGTTTTAGCGGATTCTTCTTACTTTTCTTCAACTACAAAAAAAATCAATCTTTTGGTTGTTAACTATTGAATAAATGCTATCAACACCGAAAAAAAGAAAAAAAAATACGGTAAAACGATAAGAAAATCATTGATTCTATTTAATCAAACACTATTTATTTAATTATTTTTTTAATAAATTTTTCATAATAAAATATAAATGTCTATTAGTATATGCAATGACATCAAATTACAAATTATAATAAAAGTTTGTTGATTTTTAATTTTTTTCTAAATCATACATAATTATTTTTTATTGACTGATCATTTAAAAAATCATAACCTTAAAAAAATCATTCCAAAGGAAGTGAGTGTTTTTTACAAATTAAAAGTGTGATTGCAATTGCAATTTTCCCTAAAAGTTATTCATGGATCTAATTTAACTATAATGCTTTATAATAAACATTTTTTTACTTGAACCTTTCATCAAGCATGAGAGTGTAAAAAATTATTTATAGTCTATAAAACGAGTATTCTTTTTTCTTTTAGACTCAATTTAATTTACGAGTTTGTTAAAAAAATTTTGTCACAATCATTATAATTTTTTTCAAATTATAATAATTAGTCACTATCTACTATTAACATTTGGATATATTTGTCGCACTTTTTACACTTTGGGGGACTAAATTTTATATTTTCATCTTTCAGGGACCCATTTGTCACCGGAGTGGGAAGACGAAAAGTCAAAAAATTTATATGACAAATATGCCCCTATGTTAGCAATTAGAGATGACCACATTGACAATCATTTAAGTGACAAATTTGTCCTTCTATGCCATGTAGGCTATTTTATTAACGATGACGGATGGAAATTAACGGTCGGATATATTTGTCGCACTTTTTACACTTTAGGGGACTAAATTTTGTATTTTCATCTTTCAGAAACGCATTTGTCAGCGAATTACACATTCAGGGACAAAAGTGGCTATTTACCCAAAAAAGTTTTAAAACATGTTTTGTCCTTGTAATTTTGTGAAATGTTTCTTTTTGTCCTTGTAAATTTTTTTTTTCACTTTAGTCCTTGTCATGTAACGTCGTTACATCGTGACGTTTATAGTCCTTGTCTTCCTCCGCTAAAAAACATGATGTGGTATAATTACGTTGCAAAATCACATGTCATACTGATGTTGGGTTTTTTATAGGCAAATTCTCATAAATTTAATGTAATATGAAAAATAAAAATTCATATTAATACAAAATTAGAAATTAGAAATTTCAAATTAACAATGAAGAGGCAGAGATCATGTTTCAGTTTTAAAGAGTCTTAAATTAGGGATTTTGCTGAGAATCGTTCATCCCTCTCTCTAAAGTGTGAAGACCATGTTCGAGACACAATCCCTGAGCTAGCATTTGCGAGAACGGACAATGTTGAAGGGTCTTTTATTGCATCATGTGAAGATAGTTTTTGGTGTGGAGCGTGGCCAGGCACGATGTAGAATACATGAGTAAAGGTAAGAGATTTTATTTCATGAATCGTGTTACACCCTCTATCTCATACATATATGTACTAATAATAAAAGAAATAAAAAATCAAACTTAATTAAAAGTTTTTAAAACACATTTAAGTACAAGCCTTTCAAGAGGGTAGAAGGCTCACATTCACCTTTCTAACATCATAATAAAACTTGTCCAAATAAATAATAAATTCACTTCGGCTCAAAACAAGATCGTCTAAAACTTCATACAATTAATATAAAACCTATACCCTAATGTAACATCCTATCAGAGCATTGTGTTCCTGTGTCCTCTAGCATCAGGTTCTTCATAGTCATCCACCTATTCATCTGCTCCCACGAACACAAGGTTCGAGATCATCAAATGATCCAAACACAAATAGCACATCGAGAGTGAGTTATCACATTCCTAACTAATGAAGAGTAACGAGACAACATGTAGGTATAAATATCATAAAAACAAAATAAAACTTACTTAAACATAGCTCACATCATTTCACTACTTTATCACCCAACATCACATCATAACACAACACGTCTCATTCATTTTTACAACATTCACGTACTCAAGGATCAACGCACAAAATCATTAAGTCAATCAATATTGATCAATACATAAGCGTTATGCAACATATACACTAAGACTCAATCCTATATGCAATGTGGTACCATGTCAATGAAAAATCTCGTTGGGCGCCTAGGAGTACATGACAAGACAAACCACACACTAGCAAGTCAGGTCACTCTCACTAGGTAAGATCATAGGGAGACCAGTCAGGGTCGCAGTATTTTGCGAGAATGCTCCAACTATATGGGATCAACATAGGCTTAAAGGAGCACTCAAACCGGGTGACCCCCAAGGCCTACACTCCGAAGAGTTCGTCAGGGCCTCTCCCTCCTGATTCAGGTCCAACCCAGAAAACATTTTAGCATACAAACTCTATCTATGAACTATACAAAACACACGACTCCTCAATTATTCTCAAAATAGTTTTAACTCGTCGCCCTTTAAGGGTTTTAGCATTAACCTGTCACCCTTAAAGGGGCTTAACATTAACTCGTCACCCAAAAAAGGACTTAGCATTAACTCGTCACCCTAAAAGAGTCTTATGGTCGTGTGATTGTATAATTCATAGTTCACAACTCAATGCACATATATATCTTAATCATATACATACTCAATTTATCACTTACACTCAATCTCGATTTCAATCACAATGGTATAATCTTAATTTAACACGTTATCACACCTCATGAATCATATACACTTTACCTATGAACTATGCAATACACACAACTACTCAATTGTTTTTCAAAATCATTTTATCTCGTCGGGTTTCCATAGTGGATCCCATCACAATACTTGTCTCCCTTAAAGGGTCTTACAATTATGTGATTGCACAGTTCATAGCTCACAACTCAATACACACATCTTAATACACATTTATTTCACCATTCATCACAGGTTTAATTTATTACATACTCACAATTTGAATCACCATTTCATAATCTCACTATAACAATTTATACAAAAGGTTTATCACAACATGGACAGTAAAATCCCTCAAATAATTTCACATAATTATATTAAAATCATGGGTCAAAACACAAAACATCAAGAGCACTCAAGTTTATCAATTAATTCTTATCAGAACATCAATTGCTACGTAAGGACAATAATATTGTATTTATAATTGTAAAGGAAAAATTATAATTTAATAAACACCCCAAAATAAACCCTAATTTAATCCTCTAAGTATCCCTATAAATGTTCTCACTAATCCCCAATTGTGAATAACTCATCTCTTACCTCTAAGCGGGCTCATGTGTCTTCCGATAGCGATAGCGACATCTCTAGCAATTTCTTGAGATTCCTCAATTTTTTCCTGTGATTGCTCTGATAGGGTTCCCAAACGTTAGAGAGAAGGAGAAGGGATTGAAGCCTCCATTTATACTATCTTTGTGTGATTCTGTTATCCCCCACCATGAATATTATCTAGCAAATCCCAACGGTGAAGGTGTGTGGAATCGAATCTTGAACAAGATATCAAACTTTTACGACAATCCAACGGTTAACGAATCCGGGATTGTAGTTTTACTGAGATAGTTTTGGGTTTCAGTGGGAAAAGAAAAGGTTACGATGCGAAGTGTATCTCTCTTAGATCTGACAGTTTCTCGTAATTTCCAACGGTGAAAAGCCTCGAAATTGAGTTGCAAACCTGGTTCTTAAATTTCATGAGGATACAACAGTGAATGAGTCCGAGATCGTCATTTTTTCTGAGACAGTGTTTCTGGTCTGCAGGAAAAAGATAGGATTTTGGGAGAAGGGGGAAAAACGAAAATGAGGAGAAGAGGAGGCATTGTCAGTGTGAAAACTGACCTAACATCGTTATTTATACCTAGGGTACTCACAACTTATTATTTACTCTATTTATTTAGTTTTATAATTTTATAAAAATAAACTATATTTTATTCTCTATCAAATGAATAAATAAAATACACTATTTATTTTCTCTAAAATCATTATTTTGATTAATAAAATTATTTCTCCTTATTTATTTCATTATAAAAAACCTTCATTTTATAAAACGCTATTTATTTATTTATTTTTACTAAAAAGCCTTTTTGATTTATTTACGAAAAATCGGATGTTACAATTCCACCCCCCTTAAAAGAAGTTTCATCCTTGAAACTTTGCCGAAAGATCGAGAAAAAGATATCACGCATATGGTTCTCAAAATCAAGTTGTGTGCCCAGTTGAAACACTTCTCTGTGAATTCGATCATAAGACTCATTTGCACTTAGCAACTAAATCCAACAATCCTCATTTACTCAATGATAGTATTTCATAAGTAATTCTTCTCACGAGAGTGACATCTAAACAATAATAGAATGTGAATGACATACTATTTGGAGTAGGATAATATCATAGAAGACACTGATGACAATTTGAAACGAACAAACAGACACAAAGAAATGTGACTGATCACATGGTCGACTCTTTTTCGAACATGGAACGGTTCAAGAAAATAAATATGAGTTTCAAGACTCTCACGCTCTACCAACTCTAGTTCACAAATGACTATCGAGAATACATGATTTGCCTACCCTCAAGTCTAAGTCTTTTCCTTCA
Organism: Glycine max; assembly: GCF_000004515.6. Lineage (NCBI taxonomy): Eukaryota > Viridiplantae > Streptophyta > Magnoliopsida > Fabales > Fabaceae > Glycine > Glycine max. Next base: position 12,904,755 of record NC_016088.4, on the reverse strand, counting down.
ACACGATCTTTCTCACTTTGGTATACTTAGCTCATAACTTTCACTTAGGTTCAAGAAATTGCAATGGTTCCAGTCTAAGGTTTGCTACCTGATACTTATTGGGTGCTAATTGAATAAGCAAAACAAATCACTTTTCACTTCTGTAAACTTGTTCAAACTTAAAATGTTATTGTGAAGGAGGACTTAAAATGTCATATGAGAGTTAGACTATGGTGAAGGAACGATGGTCTCAAGTCTGTTGTTGGATACAAAGCCATTAAGTGGGATATATATGCAATTGAGCTAGGGAAATATTTTGTTGATCATCAATGTCCTGCTAATATTTATGTTGAACAAGTTGTCGATGATGTTAACTGGTTTGAAGGCAAGCTTCCTAGAATTGTTGAGGGTGCAATTGATTCTCAAACTACCCAAGGTGGTAGGAGTGATAAGGGTACTGCTGAAGTTAAAGTCACTGAGAATGATGATCCAGTTAGGAGTGAGTTTGATGATAGTGACGAGGCAAAATGATTTATACCTTGGCAACAGTGAGGAGGAAAGGGCTCTAGGTTTGGATTATGATGTAGCCTCTACTATAGGTATAGCCAAGGAAAGAAAGTAAATATGAATGTAACAACTGTGAACTTGACTCCATAAGAAATTATTGAGAAGCTGAGTAATGATTTGCGACTTGATCCTATATTCACTGAAGACATAGACCAATCTGATTATGAAACTCAGGAATTGTGCAGTTTTGATGGTTCAAATGTTATAGAGGAAAGAGGCAAGAAGGATAAATTTCCTAAGTTTAGGAAAGAATAACGAGGAATCAACTTCAAATTTCAGTTTGGAATAGAGTTTAACACGTTGGCTAAATTTAAAGATGCTATGAGGGAGTATGTGATTCTTATTGGGAGGTTAGTTTCCCTAAAAATCACAAAACCAGAGTTAGAGTGTTAAGTAAGTCAAAAGGTTTTCCATTTAAGGCATTGGCCAGCCAAGTGACACTACTAGAAAATAGGCTTTTAACATCGATTATTAACCGATGTTGAAACTACCATCGTTAAAAGCATCAACGTTAATATCAATTTTTGAAAACCGATGTTAAACTAAACTACACTACATAGGTTTTCTAAAAAACTGATGTCGTATAGTAAGAAATAACAAAAAAAATGTAAAATATGTATAAACCAACATTAGTTTTTAGAAAAATCGATGTTGTGGTTGGCTGACATCGGTTTTTTTAAAAACTGATGTTGTGAATTGACGACAACATCGATTTTTCAACATTAGTTTTTAGAAAAATCGATGTTGTGGTTGGCTGACATCGATTTTTTTAAAAACTGATGTTGTGAATTGACGACAACATCGATTTTTCTAAAAATTGATATTGTTTTCTACTCACCAATATCAATTTTTAGAAAAACCGATGTTTTTTTGTAAGCAATGTGGAAGCAATGCTTTCAAAGGTTATTTTGATGATGCCAAAGAATCAAGAGTCAAGCAAATTCTAAAGATTCAAGAATGAAGTTTTCAGGAATCAAGTTTTAAGAATCAAGATTCAAGAATAATCAAGATCAAGATTCAAGACTTAGATTCAAGAATCAAGAGAAGAATCAATCAAGATAAGTATTAAAAAGTTTTTCAAAACATTGAGTAGCACATGAAGTTTTCATAAAATCTTTTACCAAAGAGTTTTACTCTCTGGTAACCGATTACCAGAAGGTAGTAATCGATTACCAGTAGCCAGCATTATTTTTCAAACTGATTTACAAAGTTGTAATCGATTACCATAAACATGTAATCGATTACCAGTGTTTTAAAACCTTAAGATTTTCAAAATTCAAAATGGAGAGTCACATCTGTTGATGTGTAATCTATTACACCTTAATGATAATCGATTACCAGTGACTGTTTTTGAAAAATTCATTTTTAAAAGTCATAATTCTTCAAGTGACTTGTTTATGAAGATTCTTTCAAAGTCACAACTTTTCTAAGTGACTAGTTTTAAAAGAAATTTCCAAGAGTCACAAACTTTGACTTGAGTCATCAAGAGATTATAAATATGTGACCATGGCATGAATTTAAAAATGATCCATCATTTCTTTCAATCATTCTATCTTTCAACATCTTCTTTCATTTCTTTCAACATAACTTTCTGGTTTCATTTCTCTTCATCCTTCTAAAAGTTTTTGTTCAAAACTTTCTCTTCCAAGAAAATTTCTTTGTTCAAAAACTTGTGTTATTCATCTTTTTCATTCCCTTCTCCTTTTGCCAAAAAGAATTCGTTAAGGACTGACCGCCTGAATTCTTTTTGTGTCTCTCTTCTCCCTTTTCCAAAAGAACGAAGGACTAACCGCTTGAATTCTTTTGTGTCTCTCTTCTCCCTTGTCAAAAAATTCAAAACGATACAGTTTGAGAATTCTTTTGATTCTTCCCTTTACCATAAACAAAAGATTTCAAAGGACTAACCGCCTGAGAATTCTTTTGTTTCCCCCTTCACAAAGTTTCGAAGGACTAACCGCCTGAGAACTTTGTCTTAACACATTGGAGGGTACATCCTTTATGGTAAAAGTAGAGGGTACATCTAGTTGGGTTGTTGTAACTGGGAACAAGAGATGGTACATCTCTTGTGGATCAGTTCTAGTGGAGGGTACATCCGCTAGGTTGTTCAAAGAGAACAAGGAATGGTACATCCCTTGTGAATCTTTGCTTGTAAAGGATTTTACAAGGTTGAAAATAAATTTCAAGGACCGCAGGTCGCTTGGGGACTAGATGTAGGCACGGGTTGTTGCCGAACCAGTATAAAACTCTTGTGTTTGTCTTCTTCTTCCCTACACTCTTTATTTGCCGTTGTGCACTTTAATTATCGCTTTTACTTTTGGTTAAGTTTTTATTTCAATTCTTTACTTTCTTAACAACATAATAAAAGCCTAAGAAGGGTAGATTTTTTAATTAGTAAAGGTTTAGTAATAATTAATTCAACCCCCCTTCTTAATTATTCCAAGGCCACTTGATCCAACAAACAACATCGATTTTTCTAAAAATCGATGTTGTTTTTTGGAAATTTTTTTAATATCCTGTTTTTTTTTTAATTATTTCAAATTAACTTGCAAATTGAAAAATATAACCAATTCAGATAGTTTTGAGACAATTTTTATTAGGCAATTCAAATTTTATCCATAATAATTGAATATTTACTATCAATTAAAAGAAATATTTAAAGTAATAAAAGCCAACACATAAAATCATTTGTAACCTAATCTAAATTAACATAACTCTACAATTCTAAAATGACTTAATCACCTAGTGTTTCTTTTTTAACTTTTAGATAATATCTTGCCCACTAAATGCGAATTGCTTTCATTCTCTCTGTTCCAATGGTCTTGGATTGGTAAAATATTGTATGCTATAATAAAACATAAGTTAATAAGTATACATAATAACAATTATAACAAATTGAGTTAGTTTACAAGTAAACAATTATCATTTTCCTATTATCCTTGAAACCTGCTTGGACTATCGTTGACATCCAATGCATTACGTAGTACTCACACTCAATGCTGTCTTTTTGCTTATGATGGAAGCTTGCTTGTGGGGCTTCTATGGAGGCTAGATCTTTGGGCTTCAATGAGGTCCTTTAATGGTGATTTTCCACCATGGAGATGCAGCGGAAGACAAAGGAGAAGAGGTGAGAGGAGGCGCCATCCACTAGGGAATAAGCCATGGAAGAAGGAGCTTCACCACCAAGATGAGCCTTGGATAAGAAGCTTGGAGAGGATGCTTCAATGGAGGAAAAGAAAGAGGGAGAGAAAGAGAGAGGGGGGAGCATGAAATTGAAGGAAGAAAAAGGAAGAGAAGTTGAACTTTGAGTTATGCCTCACAAGACTCTCATTCATCAAAGTTACAACAAGTGTTACACATGCTTTTATTTATAAACTAGGTAGCTTCCTTGAGAAGCTTTCTTGAGAAAACTTCCTTGAGAAACTTCTTTGAGAAAACTTCCTTGAGAAGCTAGATCTTAGCTACACATACCCCTCTCATAACTAAGCTCACCTCCTTGAGAATCTTCCTTAAGAAGATTCCTAAAGAAGCTAGAGCTTAGCTACACATACCTCTCTAATAGCTAAGGTCACCTCCTTGAGATGAGAAGTTAGAGCTTAGCTACACACACCCTATAATAGCTAAGCTCACCCCCATTCCAAAAATACATGAAAATACAAAAAAAAAGTCATTAGTACAAAGACTACTCAAAATGCCCTAAAATACAAGGCCAAAACCCTATACTACTAGAATGGCCAAAATACAAGGCCCAAAAGAAGGAAAAACTAATTCTAACATTTACAAAGAAGAGTGAATCCAACCTTGACCCATGGGCTCAAAAATCTACCCTAAGGTTCAATAGAACCCTAGGGTCTTCTTTAGTAGCTCTAGCCCAAGCCTCTTGGAGTCTTCTATCCAATACCCTTGGGGGGTAGGATTGCATCAGCTTATTACACTAAATTGAATAGGATATTCAGATATTCAAACAATGTAAGTTAACCAAAAATTATTGTACAGTGTAATAAAATGTAATTTTTAAGGCATCAAACAATGTTTAAATGACTTACTTTAACTAGAATTCATCTAGCCACAACATTAAATTTACTTCCTTGACTATTTATAAATCCCTTCAAAGCATTAATTAAGAGAAACACGCATGTGCATTGTACAATTAAAATATTGATTTCAAATACTAATCACAAAGTAAATGTATTATAAAATACTTCTGACAAGTTAATAATTCATTTCAAGCAGTTGTCGGACCTATTGTGCAAGGAACAAAAGCAGATGATGGCATTGTCCTTAGGAAATATAGTGACTATTTGCCAATGTGCACTACATTGGAGAACATTAAGTTATTATAGTGCATAAATTATTTAAATTGATTTGTTTGGTTTAACTTACCACATTCATAATGAATACATATTACGGGAAACACACGTGTGGGAGGATCTTCAATAACAAGATTGCAAATTCAAAGTGGATGGCTAGAAGATTGCTGAAAAGTTATTAACAACCAAAAAAGTAAGGTTGAATGACATTGTTAATGAAATGAGGAGGACCTTTTCTATCAGAAAGACTATATCTCGAGCTTGGAGAGCAAAGAAAATGGTTGAAGATAAAGTTGAAAGAGATGCAACAAAACAATATTGCTTGTAGTGGAGGTACAGTCAGGAGCTGACATCAAATTTCAAATAAAACACATGCAAGGTCCATCTAGAGCATATACCTCTTTCATTGCCTCCAAGGTTTAAGAGTTTGTATATATGTTTAGATGGATGTAAGAAGGGTTTTGTAGAAGGTTATCGACCATTTATTAGAGTGGATGATTGTCATTTGAAGACTAAATATGGGGGTATACTATTGATTGTTGATGGAAGGGACCCTAATGACCAATAATGTCCAATTGTCTTTGTTATGGTTGAGATTGAAACCAAGGAATCTTGGAGATGGTTTCTTACATGCTTGCTGGAGGATATTGGTATGGAAAAAATATGGGTCTTTATCAGTGACCAACTAAAGGTGAGTTTTTGATTGAGTGAGTTTGATCTTTTATTGTGTTATTGTAATGGCTAGATATTTTGATTGAATTTTTTGTTTTTGTTTTCAGAGGCTGGTCAATGTGTTTCAAGAGATGTTTGACAATGTTTAACATGGGGTGTGTGTTAGACACTTATATGCAAATTTCAAGAAAAAAAAGTAGAAGAGGAACCTTGACAAGAAATCCAATGATGGGTGTTGCAAAAGTAACTTATTATCAAGCATTTGAAGAAAAATACTTGGCATTGAAGAAGGTCAATGTCAAGGCATGGGAGTGGCTAGAAGGTAAATATAAAAAAAAAAAAAACTTGGTGTAAGCATGCTTTCTCTTACTATCCTAAGTGTGATGTGTTAATGAACAACCTTTCAGAAGCCTTTAATATCATTATCTTAGTTTCTAAGGATGAACGTATAGTGTCAATGTGTGAATGGATTAGAAAGTACTTGATGTCTAGGATTGTTACCAAAAGAGAAAAATATGCAAACTATGAACATAGAATAATGCCTAGACCAAAAAAAAGATTGGATGTTGAATTCATGCAAGTGGATATTGGCATGCTAGTCATGCAATAAAGCACACTTTTGAGGTGAAAGACATACATTTTAAGCATAGATTTGTAGTTGAATTAAAGAAGATGAGATGTTCCTAAATTTTTTTGGAATTGGTAGGAATATCATGTAGGCATGTTGTGGTTGCCATTTCTTTGAAAAGGAAAACACTAATGGACTATGGACCAATGTTATTCACAGAAGATGTTTGATGTGTGCTATAAACATAATGTTTCTCCTCTTAATGGACAAGATATGTGACCTCCTTTTGATATGGAGATGCTAACACAAGAATACAAAATAGGTCCAAGGAGACCAAAAAAACATAGAAGAGAGGTTGTTGAGGATCCAAATACAAGAAAGTTGATAAGAAAAAATACACAATACAAGTGTACTAGATGTGATGCGTATGGACATAATAGTAGAGGCTGCACTAGTCTCACTATCAACCCAAAAGAACAATTAAGAAAGGTATAATTGTTTAATTACTTATTGTGTTAATCTAATTGTTTTTCATAGATTATATTATTAATTCTCATATATGTTGATTTTTAGAAGAAGCCTAACAAAGGAACAATGAACACAAAGGCTGAAAATGTTCCTATAGTTGGAAATGACAATTGGAAAACTGTTGGAGATAACAATGTTGGACATACTGATGCAGCAAAGAAAATTGTGGTTGATGACAACTAACCTGACTACAACCTTAGGGATTTAACTCAATAATTACTAAAAACCAAGAACAAAAGCAATACAAACAAATCTGTAACTATAAAGATCAAGAGCAATGATAAGAAGAATGGAAATAATGGCAACTAGGGCATCAACAAAGGCGACAAGCTAGGGGAAATGAAAGAGGAAGTGACATACAATTTAGTTGGGGTTAAATATATTTTGGTATTAATAATTGTATTGTTTTGGGATTATGAGGTTATTTTGGCTACTATGTTATTGATAGTTTTTGGGCAATGACTTTGGTTTATGTTTAATTAGGTTTGAAAGTTCGGTATGGTTTTGTATTTCTAATGGCCAATGACACCTTGGTTCTATTTCTTTATTTTGTTTATGTCTATAATTTGATATACTATTGTATAATGGCCAATGACAATTTTGTCTACATTATGGTTTGATATATGCGTAATGTTAATTTTGTCTACAGTTTGGTGTACTATTATTTATGCCTATAATTCATACATGATGTTTATAAGTTGCATAAGCAAAAAATTTAAGTTAGAGATGTTAAAAAAATAACTAAAGCTATAAAAAAAACATTTTGGAAGCTTAGAGACTCATTACAAAGAGACCTATTTATAAAGAATCTTTTATATAACTGATAGAAGTGACTACGACCATTTTGTAATCGGTTAAACCGCTAAAAATAGACTTGCATTTCCATCTAAGATCAATGTAATCGATTATTAATACCTTGTAATCGATTAATTCAATCTTACAGAGTCATCTAAAAAGGTCAGAAGCATTGTAACAGATTGTCATAATCTCGTAATTGATTGCAAAGAGTTTACATAACGACCATTTTGTAATCGATCAAACCGCTAAAAATAGACTTGGATTTCTAGCTAAGATCAATGTAATCGATTATCGATACCTTATTATCGATTAATTTAATCTTACAGAGTCATCTAAAAATTTTTAAAGCATTGTAACATATTACCATAATCTCGTAATTGATTACAATAATCTAATAATTGATTACCAAATCTTGCAATCGATTATAGAGAGTTTACACTAAGACTTTTTTTCTAATATTTGAAGCAATGTAATCAATTACCAAAATGCTATAATCGATTAATTCAACAAATCTCACTTAGAATGAGAAGTAAACCTCTTTGAATCAATCTTGGCTTGTGTAATTGATTACACACATGTTATAATTGATTACCAAGTTCATAAATTCTTCAATGAACTTCTAATCTTTCAAAGATAACTAATCCAAGCACAAAGGTGATAAAGCTAAGCAAGATTGACATAAAATAAACACTCATGCCTAGCTAAATAATTAATACAATGCCACACCTATTAAATGTGTTTTGACATGTAAATTATCAAAATCAAAACTAAACTAAAAAAGAGATAGAGATAGAGACTTTTATCTTCAACAGACACATGTTTGTTCTTGCTTTACTTTGCATATTTCTTGTACTGAATTTTTTAACCAATGTTTATGACAATAGCTAATACATTAATATTCACTAAATTTGTAACCAATTTTATGGCACCAAATTTTGAAACCAATTTAAATGACAAAACTAATGGGACCGTCCAAATGAAAACAACTTTCATTTGCTAATTAATCACATAGAACCATAAAAGGACTCATTTAAGGTTCAATAGTCATTACAATGGCAACATATTTCATCATTTTGTTTCTTTGAATAACAACTACAACAGCACATAAATGTACTGCCACTACAATTTCTTAATTACATACATTCCAAACAAAACCACAAAATAAACAACATCAACAACAACAAATTATGATTTCTTCTCTCTTTCTCAATTTTTAGCTTTCTCTTCTCAATTTTCTTCAAATACATATCCATCATCAGTGCTAAACACCCACATCTGCCACCCATAAACATTATGCTTTGTTCTCTCTTATTTTCTTCATTACCAAAGACAATTGTGTTTCCCAATTGATCATCCCACAAAAAAATCTTGCAACTTCTAAGGTCATGAAATATTGCAAAATCACAACAAATTAGCACACTGAAATCAACAAACAAATAATTGTTCAAAAATATGAGATTTAAAAAAAGCTTGCAACATTTTGACATTTAAAAAAATTGATTTGAGGCACATAAATAACTAACATAAGAAGGTGAAATCAATTCGAAAATGAAAGACATTAAATTAAGTGTTTTTTAGGACATTGTTGCCCTCACCCTATCCATTCCATTTAAATTTCTGCTTTCACTCAATTATTAATGGAAATGGAATTTAATTAATAATTCAATTTCATTGAAGCCTGGATGAGATCTCGAGTTTTGGATTTCATGCACATAAAAAAGAAACAACATCATAACATGAAATTAGGTGACTCTACAAACTCACTTTCCAATTTGCACACTTCTAGAATCTCCTATTTTGATTATTAGGCATGTTTGCAATGTCGCTTGCTTCCATTTTACAAACCCTAAAATCACCCTCCAAGTTGTTGCTCTCTGCTCTTTCCCTTTATGAAATCCTAAGATGATTATCTCAACATGCGACCCTCCCTCTCATCATTGGAATCTTTTATTCATTTTATTAATATATAATTTTTGTCAATGCCCATTTTTGTTTGGATTACTTGCTATTTTATAGAAAGAAAAAATAAAAAGAAAGAGGAAGAAAAGAAAAGAAAAAAAATGAGAAGATAAAAAAAAAGCAAAAAAAAAGGGAAAGAGAGAAAATTTCACAATAATTTTCAAGTTGATGTATGAAGCCCAAATCAAGTGTTGTTGGCCCATTAATCCATCAGAGGGTGGGGAGGAGAGGAGTGTTGCTAGGTGCACCCAACATTATTGCTGGTGCACCTAGCATTCTAAGAAAATGACAAAATTGTCTTTGCTTGGTTTTCCTCTTCAGGATCAAGTTGATCCGGAAGAGGAAAAATAAAAATTTTGTTAATTATACAAGATATTCAAAGATATTTATTTCATTAATTATAATATAATTAAATTTATTTATTTATTTTATTAATTATAATATATTTATAAATATTGATTTATTATAAATAATTAATGCTAATCAGTCATAATCATAATTCATGCTAATCAATCAATCATAATCATAATTCATGCTAATCAATTATAATTCCCTAAAAAAGGATATAAATAATTTCAGAGTTAGCAATCATAATGCAGTTTTTAAATTGCTAACTCTGACATTCTTGCATATCCTCTTCTAGGGAACATATGATTAATTAGCATAATTGATTGATTGAGCATGAATTATGATCATGACTGATTGATCA